>NW_026653794.1:0-10963 GCF_009828535.3 Hylobates moloch | reverse complement strand
AATAAAAACTACACAGAAGCATTCTGTGAAACTTCTTTCTGATCTGTGCATTCAACTAACAAAGATGAACCATCCTTTTGTTTGAGGTGTTCTGAAACACTCTTTCTGTAGGAATTGCAAGTGGAAATTAGGAGCGCTAAGGGGCCTATAGTGGAAAAACGAATATCTTCAAATAAAAACTACACAGAAGCATTCTGTGAGACAGCTTTCTGATCTGTGCATTCAACTAACAGAGTAGAACCTTTGTTTTGGTTGAGGAGTTCTGAAACACTCTTTCTGTAGAAACTGCAAGTGCACATTTGGAGCGCTAAGGGGCCCAGAGTGGAAAAAGTAATATCTTCAAATAAAAACTACACAGAAGCATTCTGTGAAACTTCTTTCTGATCTGTGCATTCAACTAACAGAGTTGAACCTTCCTTTGGTTTGAGGTGTTCTGAAACACTCTTTCTGTAGAAACTGCAAGTGGACATTTGCAGCGCTAAGGGGCCTATAGTGGAAAAAGGGATATTTTCAAATAAAAACTACATAGAAGCATTCTGTGAAACTTCTTTCTGATCTGTGCATTCAACTAACAGAGCTGAACCTTAGTTTTGGTGGAGGAGTTCTGAAACACTCTTTCTGTAGAAACTGCAAGTGCACTTTTGGAGCGCTAAGGGGCATATAGTTTAAAAAGGAATATCTTCTAATAAAAACTACACAGAAGCATTCTGTGAAACTGCTTGCTGATCTGTGCAGTCAACTAACAGAGTTGAAACTTCATTTTGATTGATGAGTTCTGAAACATTCTTTCTGTAGGAACCTCAAGTGGACAGTCAGAGCGCTAAGGGGCCTACGGTGGAAAAAGAAATATGTTCAAATAAAAGCTACACAGAAGAATTTTCTGAAATTTGATTCTGATCTGTGCATTCAACTTACAGAGTTGAACCTTGCTTTTGATTGAGGAGTTCTGAAACACTCTTTCTGTAGAAAGTGCAAGTGGACATCCCTAGCGCTAAGGGGCCTAGAGTGGAAAAAGGAATATCTTCAAATAAAAACTACACAGAAGCATTCTGTGAAACTTCTTTCTGATCTGTGCATTCAACTAACAGAGTTGAACGTTCCTTTTCTTTGAGGTGTCCTGAAACACTCTTTCTGTAGAAACTGCAAGTAGACATTTGGAGCGCTAAGGGGCATATACTGGAAAAAGAAATATGTTCAAATAAAAACTACACAGAAGCATTCTGTGGAACTTCTTTCTGATCTGTACATTCAACTAACAGAGTTGAACCGTAGTTTTGGTTGAGGAGTTCTGAAACACTCTTTCTGTAGAAACTGCAAGTGCACATTTGGAGCGCGAAGGGGCATATACTTTAAAAAGGAATATCTTCAAATAAAAACTGCACAGAAGCATTCTGTGAAACTTCTTGCTGATTTGTGAATTCATCTAACAGAGTTGAACCTTACTATCGATTGAGGAGTTCTGAAACACTCTTTCTGTAGAAACTGAAAGTGGATATATGGTGCCATACGGGGCCTGAAGAGGAAAATGGAATATCTTCAAATAAATACTATACAGAAGCGTTCTGTGAAACTTCTTTCTGATCTGTACATTCTACTAACAGAGTTGAACATTACTTTTGATTCAGGAGTTCTGAAACAGTCTTTCGGTAGAAACTGCAAGTGGACATTCGGAGCGCTAAGGGTCCTACAGTGGAAAAACGAATATCTTCAAATAAAAACTACACACAAGCATTCTGTGAAACTTCTTTCTGATCTGTACGTTCACCTAACAGAGTTGAACCTTACTTTTTATTGGAGACTTCTGAAACACTCTTTCTGTAGTAAATGCAAGTGGACATTCGGAGCGCTAAGGGGCCTACAGTGGAAAAAGGAATACCTTCAAATCAAAACTACACAGAAGCATTCTGTGAAACTTCTTTCTGATCTGTGCATTCAACTAACAAATTTGAACCGTGCTTTTGATTGAGCAGTTCTGAAACATCTTTCTGTAGCAACTGCAAGTGGACAATCTGAGCGGTAGGGAGTCTACAGTGGAAATAGGAGTATCTTCAAATAAAAACTACACAGAAGCATTGTGTGAAACTTCTTTCTGATCTGTGCATTGAACTGACAGAGTTGAAACTTCCTTTTGATTGATGAGTTCTGAAACATTCTTACTGTAGGAACTGCAATTGGACAATCAGAGCGCTAAGGGGCCTACGGTGGAAAAAGGAATACCTTCAAATCAAAACTACACAGTAGCATTCTGTGAAAATTCTTTCTGATCTGTGAATTCAACTAACAGAGTTGAACCGTAGTTTTGGTTGAGGAGTTCTGAAACACTCTTTCTGTAGAAACTGCAAGTGCACATTTGGAGCGCTAAGAGGCCTATAGTGGAAAAAGAAATATCTTCAATTAAAAACTACACAGAAGCATTCGGTGAAACTTCTTTCTGATCTGTGCATTCAACTAACAGAGTTGAAAATTAATTTTGGTTTAGGAGTTCTGAAACACTCTTTCTGTAGAAACTGCAAGTGCACATTTTGAGCGCTAAAAGGCCTATAGTGGAAAAAGAAATATCTTCAAATAAAAACTAAACAGAAGCATTCTGTGAAACTTCTTTCTGATTTGTGCATTCAACTAACAGAGTTGAAACTTAGTTTTGCTTTAGGAGTTCTGAAACACTCTTTCTGTAGAAACTGCAAGTGGACATTCTCAGCGCTAATGGGCCTATAGTGGAAAAAGGAGTACCTTCAAATAAAAACTACACAGAAGCATTCTGTGAGACATCTTTCTGATCTGTGCATTCAGCTAACACGGTTGAACCTTACTTTTGATTGAGGAGTTCTGAAACACTCTTTCTGTAGAAACTGCCAGTGGACATTCGGAGCGCTAAGAGACCTATAGTGAAAAAGGGAATATCTTCAAATAAAAACTACACAAGAGCATTCTTTGAAATTTCTTTCTGCTCTGTGCATTGAACTAACAGAGTTGAACCTTATTTTTGATTGAGGAGTTCAGGAAAAACTCTTTCTTTAGAAACTGCAAGGGGACATTCGCAGAGCTAAGGGGTCTGTAGTGGAAAAAGAATTACCTTCATATAAAAACTACACAGAAGCATTCTGTGAGACATCTTTCTGATCTGCGCATTCAGCTAACACGGTTGAAACTTACTTCTGATTAAGGAGTTCTGAAACACTCTTTCTGTACAAACTGCAACTGCAAATTTGGAGCGCTAAGGGGCATATAGTTTAAAAGGAATATCTTCTAATAAAAACTACACAGAAGCATTCTGTGAAACTTCTTGCCGATCGTTGCATTCATCTAACAGAGTTCAACGTTAGTTTTTATTTAGCTGATCTGAAACATTCTTTCTGTAGAAAATGCAAGTGGACATATTGTGCCCTAAGGGGCCTGTAGAGGAAAAAGGAATATCTTCAAATAAATACTACACAGAAGCGTTCTGTAAAACTTCCTTCTGATCTGTACATTCTACTAACAGAGTTGAACCTTACTTTTGTTTCACGCGTTCTGAAACACTCTTTCTGTAGAAACTGCAAGTGGACATTCGGAGCACTAAGGGGCCTATAGTGGAAAAATGAATATCTTAAATAAAAACTACACAGAAGAATTTTGTGAAACTTGATTCTGTGGGGGGATTCAACTTACAGAGTTGAACATTTCCTTTGACTGAGGAGTTCTGAAACACTCTTTCTGTAGGAAATGCAAGTGCACATTTGGAGCGCTAAGGGGCATATATGGGAAAAAGAAACATCTTCAAATAAAAACTACACAGAAGCATTCTGTGAAACTTCTTTCTGATCTGTGCATTCAACTAACAGTGTTGAACCTTAGTTTTGGTTGAGGAGTTCTGAAACACTCTTTTTGTAGAAAATTCAAGTGGACATTCGCAGCTCTAAGGGGCCTATAGTGGATAAAGGAGTACCTTCAAATAAAAACTACACAAAAGCATTCTGTGAGACATCTGTCTGATATGTGCATTCAGCTAACACGGCTGAAACTTCCTTTTGATTGAGGAGTTGTGCAACTCTCTTTCTGTGGAAAGTGCAAGTGGACATTCGGAGCGCTAAGAGGCCTATAATGAAAAAAGGAATATCTTCAAATAAAAACTACACAGAAGCATTGTGTGAAACTTCTTTCTGATCTGTGCATTCAACTTACAGAGTTGAACCTTGCTTTTGATTGAGGAGTTCTGAAACATTCTTTTTGTAGGAACTGCAAGTGGACAATCAGAGCGACATAGGGCCTACGGTGGAAAAGGTAATATCTTCAAATAAAAGCAACACAGAAGCATTTTGTGAAACTTGATTCTGATCTCTGCATTCAACTTACAGAGTTGAACCTTGCTTTTGATTGAGGAGTTCTGAAACACTCTTTCTGTAGAAACTGTAGGTGGACAATTCGAGCGCTAAGGCGCCTGTAGTTGAAAAAGGAATATCTTCAAATGAAAGCTACACAGAAGCATTCTGTGAAACTTCTTGCTGATTTGTGAATTCATCTAACAGAGTTGAAACTTACTATCGATTGAGGAGTTCTGAAACACTCTTTCTGTAGAAACTGTAAGTGGATATATTGTGCTATAAGGGGCCTGAAGAGGAAAAAGGAATATCTTCAAATAAAAACTACACAGAAGCATTCTGTGAAACTACGTTCTGATCTGTGCATTCAACTAACAGATTTGAACATTCCTTTTGTTTGAGGTGTTCTGAAACACTCTTTCTGTAGAAACTGCAAGTGGACATTTGGAGCGCTAAGGGGCATATAGTGGAAAAAGAAATAACTTCAAATAAAAACTACACAGAAGCATTCTGTGGAACTACTTTCTGATCTGTACATTCAACTAACAGAGTTGAACCGTAGTATTGGTTGAGGAGTTCTGAAACACTCTTTCTGTAGAAACTGCAAGTGCACCTTTGGAGCGCTAAGGGGCCTATAGTGGAAAAAGAAATATCTTCAAATAAAAACTACACAGAAGCATTCTGTGAAACTTCTTTCTGATCTGTGCATTAAACTAACAGAGTTGAACCTTAGTTTGGTTTAGGAGTTCTGAAACACTCTTTCTGTAGAAACTGAAAGTGGACATTCGCTGAGCTAAGGGGCCTATAGTGGAAAAAGGAGAACCTTCAAATAAAAACTACACAGAAGCATTCTGTGAGACATCTTTCTGATCTGTGCATTCGGCTAACACGGTTGAACCTTACTTTTGATTGAGGAGTTCTGAAACACTCTTTCTGTAGAAAGTGCAAGTGGACAATCGGAGCGCTAAGAGGCCTATAGTGAAAAAAGGAATATCTTCAAATAAAAACTACACAGAAGCATTCTGTGAAACGTGTTTCTGCTCTGTGCATTGAACTAACAGAGTTGAACCTTATTTTTGATTGAGGAGTTCTGGAAACACTCTTCCTGTAGAAACTGCAAGTGGTCCTTTGCAGAGCTAAGGGGTCTACAGTGGAAAAAGGAGTACCTTCAAATAAAAACTACACAGAAGCATTCTGTGGGACATCTTTCTGATCTGTGCATTCAGCTAACATGGTTGAACCTTATTTTTGATTGTGGAGTTCTGAAACAGTCTTTCTGTAGAAACTGCAAGTGGACTTTGTGATGGCTAAAGGGCATATTGTTTAAAAAGGAGTATCTTCTAATAAAAACTACACAGAAGCATTCTGTGAAACTTCTTGCTGATCGTTGCATTCATCTAACAGAGTTGAACGTAGTTTTGATTGAGCAGTTCTGAAACACTCTTTCTGTAGAAACTGCAAGTGGACACATTTTGCCCTAAGCGGCTTGTAGAGGAAAAAGGAATATCTTAAAATAAATACTACACAGAAGCGTTCTGTGAAACTTCTTTCTGATCTGTACATTCTGCTAACATAGTTGAACCTCACTTTTGATTCAGGATTTCTGAAACACTCTTTCTGTAGAAACTGCCAGTGGACATTTGGAGCACTAAGGGGCCTATTGTGGAAAAAAGAATATCTTCAAATAAAAACTACACTGAAGTATTTTGTGAAACTTGATTCTGATCTGTGCATTCAACTTACAGAGTTGAACCTTTCTATTGATTGAGGAGTTCTGAAACACTCTGTGGAAAGTGCAAGTGGACATTCGGTGCGCTAAGGGGCCTATAGTGGAAAAAGAAATATCTTCAAATAAAAACTACACAGAATAATTCTGTGAAACTCCCTTTTGATCTGTGCATTCAACTAACAGAGTTGAACCTTAGTATTGGTTGAGGAATTCTGAAACTCTCTTTCTGTAGAAACTGCAAGTGCACATTTGGAGCTCTAAGGGGCCTATAGTGGAAAAAGAAATATCTTCAAATAAAAACTACACAGAAGCATACTGTGAAACTTCTTTCTGATCTGTGCATTCAACTAACAGAGTTGAAACTTAGTTTTGGTTTAGGGGTTCTGAAACACTCTTTCTATAGAAAATGCAAGTGGACATTCCGAGTGCTAAGGGTTTTACAGTGGAAAAAGGAATATCTTCAAATAAAAACTACATAGAAGCATTCTGTGAAACTTCTTCTCGATCTGTGCATTCATCTACCAGAGTTGAACCATACTATTGATTGAGGAGTTCTGAAAATCTCTCTCTGTAGAAACTGCAAGTGGACAATCTGAGCGCTAAGGGGCCTAGAGTGGAAAAAGGAATATCTTCAAATAAAAACTACACAGAAGCATTCTGTGAAACTTCTTTCTGATCGGTGCATTCATCTAACAGAGTTGAACGTTAGTTTTTATTGAGCAGTTCTGAAACACTCTTTCTGTAGAAACTGCAAGTGGATATATTGTGCCCTAAGGGGCCTGTAGAGGAAAAAGGAATATCTTCAAATAAATACTACACAGAAGCGTTCTGTGAAACTTCTTTCTGATCTGTACATTCTACTAACAGAGTTGAACTTTACTCTTCATTCAGTAGTTCTGAATCTCTCTTTCTGTAGAAACTGCAAGTGGACATTCGGAGCACAAATGAGCCTATTCTGGAAAAATGAATATCTTCAAATAAAAACTACACTGAAGCATTTTGTGATACTTCTTTCTGATCTGTGCATTCAACTATCAGAGTTGAAACTGACTTTTGATTGAAGAGTTCTGAAACACTCTTTCTATAGAAACTGCAAGTGGATATTCGGAGCGCTAAGGGTCCTACAGTGGAAAAAGGAATATCTTCAAATGAAAACTACACAGAAGCATTCTGTGAAACTTCTTTCTGATCTGTGCATTCAACTAACAGAGTTGAACCTTAGCTTTGGTTGAGGAGTTCAGGAAACTTTCTTTCTGTAGAAACTGCAAGTGGATATTCGCAGCGCTAAGGGGCCTATAGTGGAAAAAGGACTACCTTTAAATAAAAACTACACAGAAGCATTCTGTGAGACATCTTTCTGATCTGTGCATTCAACTAACAGAGTTGAACCTTAGTTTTGGTTGAGGAGTTGAGGAAACATTCTTTCTGTAGAAACTGCAAGTGGATATTCACAGCGCTAAGGGGCCTATAGTGGAAAAAGGAGTACCTTTAAATAAAAACTACACAGAAGCATTCTGTGAGACATCTTTCTGATCTGTGCATTCAGCTAACACGGTTCAACCTTACTTTTGATTGAGGAGTTCTGAAACACTCTTTCTGTAGAAACTGCAAGAGAACATTCGGAGTGCTAAGAGGCCTATAGTGAAAAATGGAATATCTTCAAATAAAAACTATACAGAAGCATTCTGTGAAACTGGTTTCTGATCTCTGCATTCAACTAACAGAGTTAAACCTTCCTTTTGTTTGAGGTGTTCTGAAACCCTGTTTCTGTAGAAGCTGCAAGTGGACATTTGGAGAGCTAATTGGCCTATAGTGGAAAAAGGTATATCTTGAAATAAAAACTACACAGAAGCATTCTGTGAAACTTCTTTCTGATCTGTGCATTCAACTAACAGAGTTGAACCTTAGTTTTGGTGGAGGAGTTCTGAAACACTCTTTCTGTAGAAACTGCAAGTGCATATTTGGAGCGCTAAGGGGCATATAGTTTAAAAAGGAATATCTTCTAATAAAAACTACACAGAAGCATTCTGTGAAACAAGTTTCTGATCTGTGCATTCAACTAACAGAGTTGAAGCTTCCTTTTGTTTGAGGTGTTCTGAAACACTCTTTCTGTAGAAACTGAAAGTGGATATATGGTGCCATATGGGGCCTGAAGAGGAAAAAGGAATATCTTCAAATAAATACTACACAGAAACGTTCTGTGAAACTTCTTTCTGATCTGTACATTCTACCAACAGATTTGAACCTTACTTTTGATTCAGGATTTCTGAAACAGTCGTTCTGTAGAAACTGAAAGTGGACATTCGGAGCTCTAAGGGGCCTATTGTGGAAAAATGAATAACTTCAAATAAAAACTACACTGAAGAATTTTGTGAAACTTCTTTCTGATCTGTTCATTCCAGTATTAGAGTTGAAACTGACTTTGGTTGAAGAGTTCTGAAACACTCTTTCTATAGAAACTGCAAGTGGACATTCCAAGCGCTAAGGGTACTACAGTGGAAAAACGAATATCTTCAAATAAATCTACACAGAAGCATTCTGTGAAACTTCTCTCTGATCTGTACGTTCAACTAACAGAGTTGAACCTTACTTTTGATTGGAGACTTCTGTAACACTCTTTCTGTAGTAACTGCAAGTGGACATTCGGAGCGCTAAGGGGCCTACAGTGGAAAAAGGAATACCTTCAAATCAAAACTACACAGAAGCATTCTGTGAAACTTCTTTCTGATCTGTGCATTCAACTAACAAAGTTGAACCGTGCTTTTGATTGAGCAGTTCTGAAACACTCTTTCTGTAGCAACTGCAAGTGGACAATCTGAGCGGTAAGGAGCCTACAGTGGAAAAAGGAGTATCTTCAAATAAAAACTACACAGAAGCATTGTGTGAAACTTCTTTCTGATCTGTGCATTCAACTGACAGAGTTGAAACTTCCTTTTGATTGATGAGTTCTGAAACATTCTTTCTGTAGGAACTGCAAATGGACAATCAGAGCGCTAAGAGGCCTACGGTGGAAAAAGGAATATCTTCAAATAAGAAGTACACAGAAGCATTCTGTGATACTTCTTTCTGATCTGTGCATTCAACTAACAGAGTTGAACCTTCCTTTTGTTTGAGGTGTTCTGAAACACTCTTTCTGTAAAAAATGCAAGTGGATATTTGGAGCGCTAAAGGGCCTGTAGTTGAAAAAGGAATATCTTCAAATGAAAGCTACACAGAAGCATTCTGTGAAACTTCTTGCTGATCTGTGCATTCAACTAACAGAGTTGAAACTTACTTTTGATTGAGCAGTTATGAAACAATCTTTCTGAGGGAACTGCAAGTAGACATTCAGAGCACTAGGGGGCCTATGATGGAAAAAGGAATATCTTCAAATAAAAACTACAGAGAAGCATTTTGTGAAACTTGTTTCTGATCTGTGCATTCAACTTACAGAGTTGAACCTTTCTTTTGATTGAGGGTTTCTGAAACACTCTTTCTGTGAAAAGTGCAAGTGGACATTCGGAGCGCTAAGGGGCCTATAGTGGAAAAAGGAGTACCTTCAAATAAAAACTACACAGAAGCATTCTGTGAGACATCTTACTGATCTGTGCATTCAGCTAACACGGTTGAACCTTCCTTTTGATGGAAGAGTTCTGAAACACTCTTTCTATAGAAACTGCAAGTGGACTTTCGGAGCGCAAAGGGTCCTACAGTGGAAAAAGTAATATCCTCAAATAAAAACTACACAGAAGCATTCTGTGAAACTTGTTTCTGATCTGTGCATTCAATTAACAGAGTTGAACCTGAGTTTTGGTTGAGGAGTTCTGAAACACTATTTCTGTAGAAACTGCAAGTGGACATTCGCAGCGCTAAGGGGCCTATAGTGGAAAAAGTAGTACCTTTAATTTAAAACTACACAGAAGCATTCTCTGAGACATCTTTCTTATCTGTACATTGTACTAACAGAGTTTAACTTTACTTTTGATTGAGGAGTTCTGAAACACTCTTCCTGTAGAAACTGCAAGTGCACATTTGGAGCGCTAAGGGGCATATAGTTTAAAAAGGAATATCTTCAAATAAAAACTACACAGAAGCATTCTGTGAAACTTCTTGCTGATCTGTGTATTCATCTAACACAGTTGAACCTTACTATTGATTCAGGAGTTCTGAAACACTCTTTCTGTAGAAACTGAAAATGGATATATGGTACAATAACGGGCCAGTAGAGGAAAAAGAAATATCTTCAAATAAATACTACACAGAAGCGTTCTGTGAAACTTCTTTCTGATCTGTACATTCAACTAACAGAGTTGAACCTTACTTTTGATTGGAGACTTCTGAAACACTCTTTCTGTAGTAACTGCAAGGGGACATTCGGAGCGCTAATTGGCCTACAGTGGAAAAAGGAATATGTTCAAATAAAAGCTACACAGAAGCATTTTGTGAAATTTGATTCTTCTCTGTGCATTCAACTTACAGAGTTGAACCTTGCTTTTGATTGAGGAGTTCTGAAACACTCTTTCTGTAGAAACTGCAGGTGGACATTTGGAGCGCTAAGGGGCCTACAGTGGAAAAAGGAATATCTTCAAATAAAAACTACACAGAAGCATTCTGTGAAACTGCTTTCTGATCTGTGCATTCAACTAACAGAGTAGAACCTTAGTTTTGGTTGAGGAGTTCTGAAACACTCTTTCTGTAGAAACTGCAAGTGCACATTTGGAGCGCTAAGTGGCCTAGAGTGGAAAAAGAAATATCTTCAAATAAAAACTACACAGAAACATTCTGTGAAACTTCTTTCTTATCTGTGCATTTAACTAACAGAGTTGAACATTCCTTCTGTTTGAGGGGTTCTGAAACACTCTTTCTGTAGAAACTGCAAGTAGACATTTGGAGCGCTAAGGGGCATATACTGGAAAAAGAAATATCTTCAAATAAAAACTACACAGAAGCATTCTGT
>NW_026653793.1:0-10963 GCF_009828535.3 Hylobates moloch | reverse complement strand
AATAAAAACTACACAGAAGCATTCTGTGAAACTTCTTTCTGATCTGTGCATTCAACTAACAAAGATGAACCATCCTTTTGTTTGAGGTGTTCTGAAACACTCTTTCTGTAGGAATTGCAAGTGGAAATTAGGAGCGCTAAGGGGCCTATAGTGGAAAAACGAATATCTTCAAATAAAAACTACACAGAAGCATTCTGTGAGACAGCTTTCTGATCTGTGCATTCAACTAACAGAGTAGAACCTTTGTTTTGGTTGAGGAGTTCTGAAACACTCTTTCTGTAGAAACTGCAAGTGCACATTTGGAGCGCTAAGGGGCCCAGAGTGGAAAAAGTAATATCTTCAAATAAAAACTACACAGAAGCATTCTGTGAAACTTCTTTCTGATCTGTGCATTCAACTAACAGAGTTGAACCTTCCTTTGGTTTGAGGTGTTCTGAAACACTCTTTCTGTAGAAACTGCAAGTGGACATTTGCAGCGCTAAGGGGCCTATAGTGGAAAAAGGGATATTTTCAAATAAAAACTACATAGAAGCATTCTGTGAAACTTCTTTCTGATCTGTGCATTCAACTAACAGAGCTGAACCTTAGTTTTGGTGGAGGAGTTCTGAAACACTCTTTCTGTAGAAACTGCAAGTGCACTTTTGGAGCGCTAAGGGGCATATAGTTTAAAAAGGAATATCTTCTAATAAAAACTACACAGAAGCATTCTGTGAAACTGCTTGCTGATCTGTGCAGTCAACTAACAGAGTTGAAACTTCATTTTGATTGATGAGTTCTGAAACATTCTTTCTGTAGGAACCTCAAGTGGACAGTCAGAGCGCTAAGGGGCCTACGGTGGAAAAAGAAATATGTTCAAATAAAAGCTACACAGAAGAATTTTCTGAAATTTGATTCTGATCTGTGCATTCAACTTACAGAGTTGAACCTTGCTTTTGATTGAGGAGTTCTGAAACACTCTTTCTGTAGAAAGTGCAAGTGGACATCCCTAGCGCTAAGGGGCCTAGAGTGGAAAAAGGAATATCTTCAAATAAAAACTACACAGAAGCATTCTGTGAAACTTCTTTCTGATCTGTGCATTCAACTAACAGAGTTGAACGTTCCTTTTCTTTGAGGTGTCCTGAAACACTCTTTCTGTAGAAACTGCAAGTAGACATTTGGAGCGCTAAGGGGCATATACTGGAAAAAGAAATATGTTCAAATAAAAACTACACAGAAGCATTCTGTGGAACTTCTTTCTGATCTGTACATTCAACTAACAGAGTTGAACCGTAGTTTTGGTTGAGGAGTTCTGAAACACTCTTTCTGTAGAAACTGCAAGTGCACATTTGGAGCGCGAAGGGGCATATACTTTAAAAAGGAATATCTTCAAATAAAAACTGCACAGAAGCATTCTGTGAAACTTCTTGCTGATTTGTGAATTCATCTAACAGAGTTGAACCTTACTATCGATTGAGGAGTTCTGAAACACTCTTTCTGTAGAAACTGAAAGTGGATATATGGTGCCATACGGGGCCTGAAGAGGAAAATGGAATATCTTCAAATAAATACTATACAGAAGCGTTCTGTGAAACTTCTTTCTGATCTGTACATTCTACTAACAGAGTTGAACATTACTTTTGATTCAGGAGTTCTGAAACAGTCTTTCGGTAGAAACTGCAAGTGGACATTCGGAGCGCTAAGGGTCCTACAGTGGAAAAACGAATATCTTCAAATAAAAACTACACACAAGCATTCTGTGAAACTTCTTTCTGATCTGTACGTTCACCTAACAGAGTTGAACCTTACTTTTTATTGGAGACTTCTGAAACACTCTTTCTGTAGTAAATGCAAGTGGACATTCGGAGCGCTAAGGGGCCTACAGTGGAAAAAGGAATACCTTCAAATCAAAACTACACAGAAGCATTCTGTGAAACTTCTTTCTGATCTGTGCATTCAACTAACAAATTTGAACCGTGCTTTTGATTGAGCAGTTCTGAAACATCTTTCTGTAGCAACTGCAAGTGGACAATCTGAGCGGTAGGGAGTCTACAGTGGAAATAGGAGTATCTTCAAATAAAAACTACACAGAAGCATTGTGTGAAACTTCTTTCTGATCTGTGCATTGAACTGACAGAGTTGAAACTTCCTTTTGATTGATGAGTTCTGAAACATTCTTACTGTAGGAACTGCAATTGGACAATCAGAGCGCTAAGGGGCCTACGGTGGAAAAAGGAATACCTTCAAATCAAAACTACACAGTAGCATTCTGTGAAAATTCTTTCTGATCTGTGAATTCAACTAACAGAGTTGAACCGTAGTTTTGGTTGAGGAGTTCTGAAACACTCTTTCTGTAGAAACTGCAAGTGCACATTTGGAGCGCTAAGAGGCCTATAGTGGAAAAAGAAATATCTTCAAATAAAAACTACACAGAAGCATTCGGTGAAACTTCTTTCTGATCTGTGCATTCAACTAACAGAGTTGAAAATTAATTTTGGTTTAGGAGTTCTGAAACACTCTTTCTGTAGAAACTGCAAGTGCACATTTTGAGCGCTAAAAGGCCTATAGTGGAAAAAGAAATATCTTCAAATAAAAACTAAACAGAAGCATTCTGTGAAACTTCTTTCTGATTTGTGCATTCAACTAACAGAGTTGAAACTTAGTTTTGCTTTAGGAGTTCTGAAACACTCTTTCTGTAGAAACTGCAAGTGGACATTCTCAGCGCTAATGGGCCTATAGTGGAAAAAGGAGTACCTTCAAATAAAAACTACACAGAAGCATTCTGTGAGACATCTTTCTGATCTGTGCATTCAGCTAACACGGTTGAACCTTACTTTTGATTGAGGAGTTCTGAAACACTCTTTCTGTAGAAACTGCCAGTGGACATTCGGAGCGCTAAGAGACCTATAGTGAAAAAGGGAATATCTTCAAATAAAAACTACACAAGAGCATTCTTTGAAATTTCTTTCTGCTCTGTGCATTGAACTAACAGAGTTGAACCTTATTTTTGATTGAGGAGTTCAGGAAAAACTCTTTCTTTAGAAACTGCAAGGGGACATTCGCAGAGCTAAGGGGTCTGTAGTGGAAAAAGAATTACCTTCATATAAAAACTACACAGAAGCATTCTGTGAGACATCTTTCTGATCTGCGCATTCAGCTAACACGGTTGAAACTTACTTCTGATTAAGGAGTTCTGAAACACTCTTTCTGTACAAACTGCAACTGCAAATTTGGAGCGCTAAGGGGCATATAGTTTAAAAGGAATATCTTCTAATAAAAACTACACAGAAGCATTCTGTGAAACTTCTTGCCGATCGTTGCATTCATCTAACAGAGTTCAACGTTAGTTTTTATTTAGCTGATCTGAAACATTCTTTCTGTAGAAAATGCAAGTGGACATATTGTGCCCTAAGGGGCCTGTAGAGGAAAAAGGAATATCTTCAAATAAATACTACACAGAAGCGTTCTGTAAAACTTCCTTCTGATCTGTACATTCTACTAACAGAGTTGAACCTTACTTTTGTTTCACGCGTTCTGAAACACTCTTTCTGTAGAAACTGCAAGTGGACATTCGGAGCACTAAGGGGCCTATAGTGGAAAAATGAATATCTTAAATAAAAACTACACAGAAGAATTTTGTGAAACTTGATTCTGTGGGGGGATTCAACTTACAGAGTTGAACATTTCCTTTGACTGAGGAGTTCTGAAACACTCTTTCTGTAGGAAATGCAAGTGCACATTTGGAGCGCTAAGGGGCATATATGGGAAAAAGAAACATCTTCAAATAAAAACTACACAGAAGCATTCTGTGAAACTTCTTTCTGATCTGTGCATTCAACTAACAGTGTTGAACCTTAGTTTTGGTTGAGGAGTTCTGAAACACTCTTTTTGTAGAAAATTCAAGTGGACATTCGCAGCTCTAAGGGGCCTATAGTGGATAAAGGAGTACCTTCAAATAAAAACTACACAGAAGCATTCTGTGAGACATCTGTCTGATATGTGCATTCAGCTAACACGGCTGAAACTTCCTTTTGATTGAGGAGTTGTGAAACTCTCTTTCTGTGGAAAGTGCAAGTGGACATTCGGAGCGCTAAGAGGCCTATAATGAAAAAAGGAATATCTTCAAATAAAAACTACACAGAAGCATTGTGTGAAACTTCTTTCTGATCTGTGCATTCAACTTACAGAGTTGAACCTTGCTTTTGATTGAGGAGTTCTGAAACATTCTTTTTGTAGGAACTGCAAGTGGACAATCAGAGCGACATAGGGCCTACGGTGGAAAAGGTAATATCTTCAAATAAAAGCAACACAGAAGCATTTTGTGAAACTTGATTCTGATCTCTGCATTCAACTTACAGAGTTGAACCTTGCTTTTGATTGAGGAGTTCTGAAACACTCTTTCTGTAGAAACTGTAGGTGGACAATTCGAGCGCTAAGGCGCCTGTAGTTGAAAAAGGAATATCTTCAAATGAAAGCTACACAGAAGCATTCTGTGAAACTTCTTGCTGATTTGTGAATTCATCTAACAGAGTTGAAACTTACTATCGATTGAGGAGTTCTGAAACACTCTTTCTGTAGAAACTGTAAGTGGATATATTGTGCTATAAGGGGCCTGAAGAGGAAAAAGGAATATCTTCAAATAAAAACTACACAGAAGCATTCTGTGAAACTACGTTCTGATCTGTGCATTCAACTAACAGATTTGAACATTCCTTTTGTTTGAGGTGTTCTGAAACACTCTTTCTGTAGAAACTGCAAGTGGACATTTGGAGCGCTAAGGGGCATATAGTGGAAAAAGAAATAACTTCAAATAAAAACTACACAGAAGCATTCTGTGAAACTTCTTTCTGATCTGTACATTCAACTAACAGAGTTGAACCGTAGTATTGGTTGAGGAGTTCTGAAACACTCTTTCTGTAGAAACTGCAAGTGCACCTTTGGAGCGCTAAGGGGCCTATAGTGGAAAAAGAAATATCTTCAAATAAAAACTACACAGAAGCATTCTGTGAAACTTCTTTCTGATCTGTGCATTAAACTAACAGAGTTGAACCTTAGTTTGGTTTAGGAGTTCTGAAACACTCTTTCTGTAGAAACCGAAAGTGGACATTCGCTGAGCTAAGGGGCCTATAGTGGAAAAAGGAGAACCTTCAAATAAAAACTACACAGAAGCATTCTGTGAGACATCTTTCTGATCTGTGCATTCGGCTAACACGGTTGAACCTTACTTTTGATTGAGGAGTTCTGAAACACTCTTTCTGTAGAAAGTGCAAGTGGACAATCGGAGCGCTAAGAGGCCTATAGTGAAAAAAGGAATATCTTCAAATAAAAACTACACAGAAGCATTCTGTGAAACGTGTTTCTGCTCTGTGCATTGAACTAACAGAGTTGAACCTTATTTTTGATTGAGGAGTTCTGGAAACACTCTTCCTGTAGAAACTGCAAGTGGTCCTTTGCAGAGCTAAGGGGTCTACAGTGGAAAAAGGAGTACCTTCAAATAAAAACTACACAGAAGCATTCTGTGGGACATCTTTCTGATCTGTGCATTCAGCTAACATGGTTGAACCTTATTTTTGATTGTGGAGTTCTGAAACAGTCTTTCTGTAGAAACTGCAAGTGGACTTTGTGATGGCTAAAGGGCATATTGTTTAAAAAGGAGTATCTTCTAATAAAAACTACACAGAAGCATTCTGTGAAACTTCTTGCTGATCGTTGCATTCATCTAACAGAGTTGAACGTAGTTTTGATTGAGCAGTTCTGAAACACTCTTTCTGTAGAAACTGCAAGTGGACACATTTTGCCCTAAGCGGCTTGTAGAGGAAAAAGGAATATCTTAAAATAAATACTACACAGAAGCGTTCTGTGAAACTTCTTTCTGATCTGTACATTCTGCTAACATAGTTGAACCTCACTTTTGATTCAGGATTTCTGAAACACTCTTTCTGTAGAAACTGCCAGTGGACATTTGGAGCACTAAGGGGCCTATTGTGGAAAAAAGAATATCTTCAAATAAAAACTACACTGAAGTATTTTGTGAAACTTGATTCTGATCTGTGCATTCAACTTACAGAGTTGAACCTTTCTATTGATTGAGGAGTTCTGAAACACTCTGTGGAAAGTGCAAGTGGACATTCGGTGCGCTAAGGGGCCTATAGTGGAAAAAGAAATATCTTCAAATAAAAACTACACAGAATAATTCTGTGAAACTCCCTTTTGATCTGTGCATTCAACTAACAGAGTTGAACCTTAGTATTGGTTGAGGAATTCTGAAACTCTCTTTCTGTAGAAACTGCAAGTGCACATTTGGAGCTCTAAGGGGCCTATAGTGGAAAAAGAAATATCTTCAAATAAAAACTACACAGAAGCATACTGTGAAACTTCTTTCTGATCTGTGCATTCAACTAACAGAGTTGAAACTTAGTTTTGGTTTAGGGGTTCTGAAACACTCTTTCTATAGAAAATGCAAGTGGACATTCCGAGTGCTAAGGGTTTTACAGTGGAAAAAGGAATATCTTCAAATAAAAACTACATAGAAGCATTCTGTGAAACTTCTTCTCGATCTGTGCATTCATCTACCAGAGTTGAACCATACTATTGATTGAGGAGTTCTGAAAATCTCTCTCTGTAGAAACTGCAAGTGGACAATCTGAGCGCTAAGGGGCCTAGAGTGGAAAAAGGAATATCTTCAAATAAAAACTACACAGAAGCATTCTGTGAAACTTCTTTCTGATCGGTGCATTCATCTAACAGAGTTGAACGTTAGTTTTTATTGAGCAGTTCTGAAACACTCTTTCTGTAGAAACTGCAAGTGGATATATTGTGCCCTAAGGGGCCTGTAGAGGAAAAAGGAATATCTTCAAATAAATACTACACAGAAGCGTTCTGTGAAACTTCTTTCTGATCTGTACATTCTACTAACAGAGTTGAACTTTACTCTTCATTCAGTAGTTCTGAATCTCTCTTTCTGTAGAAACTGCAAGTGGACATTCGGAGCACAAATGAGCCTATTCTGGAAAAATGAATATCTTCAAATAAAAACTACACTGAAGCATTTTGTGATACTTCTTTCTGATCTGTGCATTCAACTATCAGAGTTGAAACTGACTTTTGATTGAAGAGTTCTGAAACACTCTTTCTATAGAAACTGCAAGTGGATATTCGGAGCGCTAAGGGTCCTACAGTGGAAAAAGGAATATCTTCAAATGAAAACTACACAGAAGCATTCTGTGAAACTTCTTTCTGATCTGTGCATTCAACTAACAGAGTTGAACCTTAGCTTTGGTTGAGGAGTTCAGGAAACTTTCTTTCTGTAGAAACTGCAAGTGGATATTCGCAGCGCTAAGGGGCCTATAGTGGAAAAAGGACTACCTTTAAATAAAAACTACACAGAAGCATTCTGTGAGACATCTTTCTGATCTGTGCATTCAACTAACAGAGTTGAACCTTAGTTTTGGTTGAGGAGTTGAGGAAACATTCTTTCTGTAGAAACTGCAAGTGGATATTCACAGCGCTAAGGGGCCTATAGTGGAAAAAGGAGTACCTTTAAATAAAAACTACACAGAAGCATTCTGTGAGACATCTTTCTGATCTGTGCATTCAGCTAACACGGTTCAACCTTACTTTTGATTGAGGAGTTCTGAAACACTCTTTCTGTAGAAACTGCAAGAGAACATTCGGAGTGCTAAGAGGCCTATAGTGAAAAATGGAATATCTTCAAATAAAAACTATACAGAAGCATTCTGTGAAACTGGTTTCTGATCTCTGCATTCAACTAACAGAGTTAAACCTTCCTTTTGTTTGAGGTGTTCTGAAACCCTGTTTCTGTAGAAGCTGCAAGTGGACATTTGGAGAGCTAATTGGCCTATAGTGGAAAAAGGTATATCTTGAAATAAAAACTACACAGAAGCATTCTGTGAAACTTCTTTCTGATCTGTGCATTCAACTAACAGAGTTGAACCTTAGTTTTGGTGGAGGAGTTCTGAAACACTCTTTCTGTAGAAACTGCAAGTGCATATTTGGAGCGCTAAGGGGCATATAGTTTAAAAAGGAATATCTTCTAATAAAAACTACACAGAAGCATTCTGTGAAACAAGTTTCTGATCTGTGCATTCAACTAACAGAGTTGAAGCTTCCTTTTGTTTGAGGTGTTCTGAAACACTCTTTCTGTAGAAACTGAAAGTGGATATATGGTGCCATATGGGGCCTGAAGAGGAAAAAGGAATATCTTCAAATAAATACTACACAGAAACGTTCTGTGAAACTTCTTTCTGATCTGTACATTCTACCAACAGATTTGAACCTTACTTTTGATTCAGGATTTCTGAAACAGTCGTTCTGTAGAAACTGAAAGTGGACATTCGGAGCTCTAAGGGGCCTATTGTGGAAAAATGAATAACTTCAAATAAAAACTACACTGAAGAATTTTGTGAAACTTCTTTCTGATCTGTTCATTCCAGTATTAGAGTTGAAACTGACTTTGGTTGAAGAGTTCTGAAACACTCTTTCTATAGAAACTGCAAGTGGACATTCCAAGCGCTAAGGGTACTACAGTGGAAAAACGAATATCTTCAAATAAATCTACACAGAAGCATTCTGTGAAACTTCTCTCTGATCTGTACGTTCAACTAACAGAGTTGAACCTTACTTTTGATTGGAGACTTCTGTAACACTCTTTCTGTAGTAACTGCAAGTGGACATTCGGAGCGCTAAGGGGCCTACAGTGGAAAAAGGAATACCTTCAAATCAAAACTACACAGAAGCATTCTGTGAAACTTCTTTCTGATCTGTGCATTCAACTAACAAAGTTGAACCGTGCTTTTGATTGAGCAGTTCTGAAACACTCTTTCTGTAGCAACTGCAAGTGGACAATCTGAGCGGTAAGGAGCCTACAGTGGAAAAAGGAGTATCTTCAAATAAAAACTACACAGAAGCATTGTGTGAAACTTCTTTCTGATCTGTGCATTCAACTGACAGAGTTGAAACTTCCTTTTGATTGATGAGTTCTGAAACATTCTTTCTGTAGGAACTGCAAATGGACAATCAGAGCGCTAAGAGGCCTACGGTGGAAAAAGGAATATCTTCAAATAAGAAGTACACAGAAGCATTCTGTGATACTTCTTTCTGATCTGTGCATTCAACTAACAGAGTTGAACCTTCCTTTTGTTTGAGGTGTTCTGAAACACTCTTTCTGTAAAAAATGCAAGTGGATATTTGGAGCGCTAAAGGGCCTGTAGTTGAAAAAGGAATATCTTCAAATGAAAGCTACACAGAAGCATTCTGTGAAACTTCTTGCTGATCTGTGCATTCAACTAACAGAGTTGAAACTTACTTTTGATTGAGCAGTTATGAAACAATCTTTCTGAGGGAACTGCAAGTAGACATTCAGAGCACTAGGGGGCCTATGATGGAAAAAGGAATATCTTCAAATAAAAACTACACAGAAGCATTTTGTGAAACTTGTTTCTGATCTGTGCATTCAACTTACGGAGTTGAACCTTTCTTTTGATTGAGGGTTTCTGAAACACTCTTTCTGTGAAAAGTGCAAGTGGACATTCGGAGCGCTAAGGGGCCTATAGTGGAAAAAGGAGTACCTTCAAATAAAAACTACACAGAAGCATTCTGTGAGACATCTTACTGATCTGTGCATTCAGCTAACACGGTTGAACCTTCCTTTTGATGGAAGAGTTCTGAAACACTCTTTCTATAGAAACTGCAAGTGGACTTTCGGAGCGCAAAGGGTCCTACAGTGGAAAAAGTAATATCCTCAAATAAAAACTACACAGAAGCATTCTGTGAAACTTGTTTCTGATCTGTGCATTCAATTAACAGAGTTGAACCTGAGTTTTGGTTGAGGAGTTCTGAAACACTATTTCTGTAGAAACTGCAAGTGGACATTCGCAGCGCTAAGGGGCCTATAGTGGAAAAAGTAGTACCTTTAATTTAAAACTACACAGAAGCATTCTCTGAGACATCTTTCTTATCTGTACATTGTACTAACAGAGTTTAACTTTACTTTTGATTGAGGAGTTCTGAAACACTCTTCCTGTAGAAACTGCAAGTGCACATTTGGAGCGCTAAGGGGCATATAGTTTAAAAAGGAATATCTTCAAATAAAAACTACACAGAAGCATTCTGTGAAACTTCTTGCTGATCTGTGTATTCATCTAACACAGTTGAACCTTACTATTGATTCAGGAGTTCTGAAACACTCTTTCTGTAGAAACTGAAAATGGATATATGGTACAATAACGGGCCAGTAGAGGAAAAAGAAATATCTTCAAATAAATACTACACAGAAGCGTTCTGTGAAACTTCTTTCTGATCTGTACATTCAACTAACAGAGTTGAACCTTACTTTTGATTGGAGACTTCTGAAACACTCTTTCTGTAGTAACTGCAAGGGGACATTCGGAGCGCTAATTGGCCTACAGTGGAAAAAGGAATATGTTCAAATAAAAGCTACACAGAAGCATTTTGTGAAATTTGATTCTTCTCTGTGCATTCAACTTACAGAGTTGAACCTTGCTTTTGATTGAGGAGTTCTGAAACACTCTTTCTGTAGAAACTGCAGGTGGACATTTGGAGCGCTAAGGGGCCTACAGTGGAAAAAGGAATATCTTCAAATAAAAACTACACAGAAGCATTCTGTGAAACTGCTTTCTGATCTGTGCATTCAACTAACAGAGTAGAACCTTAGTTTTGGTTGAGGAGTTCTGAAACACTCTTTCTGTAGAAACTGCAAGTGCACATTTGGAGCGCTAAGTGGCCTAGAGTGGAAAAAGAAATATCTTCAAATAAAAACTACACAGAAACATTCTGTGAAACTTCTTTCTTATCTGTGCATTTAACTAACAGAGTTGAACATTCCTTCTGTTTGAGGGGTTCTGAAACACTCTTTCTGTAGAAACTGCAAGTAGACATTTGGAGCGCTAAGGGGCATATACTGGAAAAAGAAATATCTTCAAATAAAAACTACACAGAAGCATTCTGT
>NW_026653792.1:0-10965 GCF_009828535.3 Hylobates moloch | reverse complement strand
AGATTCACTTGACCAAGGTGAAACCTGGTGTGCCCCCTCCTACTTCACACTGCCAGACATACTTCCAGAACATTTCTGCTCTATTCTTGTGTATAAACTCTTCCTTTTGAGCCTCTCTCCATTGATGCATGTCAACCTCTACTTGTCTTTTGTTGATTTTGAGGCCACTTGCCCATATAACTGGCAGGATATTGAAGAAGAATCATACCAACCTGGTTCTGCTACCTAACAGCTGAGTTACTTTGGTCAAGCTCTTGGACTTCTGAGGCTGTTTCCTAATTTCAAAAGTGAGGATATGATGTGTTAGGCCCTGGTGGGTTGCAAGGAAGAGGTACACACATATCACCTTTGATGATAAAGGCCGAATGTTAACTTGGATGGAAAGTCATCCCAACAGTGATATTGTCTCTGGCCCTAGTACTTTGAAAACCTCACAGAATATTAATTTAGCAGTATTTAGGATAGGGTTTGAGCTCTGAAGACCTAAAGTGTGGTTATTTCTTCATATGGCTGTTTTCCATACTAGAGCATGAGCTCCATGTGGGCAGGGTCTACAGTTTCATCTTTCTGTCCTAGGCACTCAGTTCAGTGCCCGATACATAGTAATAGAGGCACAAATGTTTCAAGAGTTGAGGAATTTTCAACTCTTACTGAACGAATAGGAAGATATAAAGGCTTCTCAGAGAAGGTATTATTTAAGCTGATTTTTTTGTGTGTTTTTTTGTTTTTTTGAGATAAAGTCTCACTCTGTTGCCAAAGATGGAGTGCAATGGCGTGATCTCAGCTCACTGCAACCTCTGCTTCCCAGGTTCAAGTGATTCTTCTACCTCAGTCCTATGAGCCACCATGCCTGGCCTATGTAAGCTGATTCTTTAAGGGTGAGTAGAAATTTTTTCCAGGTGAATAAAACCTTGAGATATTATTCCAAGCAGAGACCAGTAGGTGCAAAGGCACAGGAATATAGAGATGTTGAAGTTTACCAAACATGGCTAGATTAAAAAAACAAAAAGGAAACTATCAAAATCAAAAATTAAAATTAAAAATCACCTAAAATAAAAACTATGAATGGGCTTGGCCAGAGGTCACATCGCAATTGAGTTAACTATGACCGTAGACACTCAGTAATGGATGGACGTTTTAGGGAAAAAACATAACATTCTCAGGTTGTTGGCAGAGAATCTGGAACAGTTTACAAATGCAGGCATTGAATTCTGGGAATAATAACACTGTAGTGATATCGTGTCCTTCTCTGTGTATGAAGCATGTGTGTATCGCACACTTCTCCAGGTGCTGAAAACCACATTCTTCTGGAGGAGCTCATGAGGAATCAAGGGAGACGGATGGGTGAGCAGCTGATTATCATGTGACAAGTGAGGTAATAGAGATATGACTGAGATGCTATCTAAACAGAAAGAAAGGAATTATTCGTAATGTATGGAGTGCTGGGGAAAGATTTCTCAAATGAAGCCGGCCGGGCGTGATGGCTCCCACTTGTAATACTGGCACTTTGGGAGGTGGACGTGGGACAGGAGGATCTAGGAGTTCAAAACCAGCCTGGTCAACAGAGCAAGACCCTGCCTATCTCTCTATTTGAAAAAAAATAGATAAATTTTTAAAATGAAGTGATATTTGAGCACTCTGGAGCACCATACAAATACAGGACAGACCGAAGGAATGTATCCAGCTGAATTTGAGTTAACATTTTTTGAAATTTTATATTGCAAAAGTAGTACATATTCACTGTTTTGAAACTAGAAAGAATTGATAGGCAAGGAGGGCTGTCTACAAAGCACTCCATAGATCCACCATACTGAGACAATGCTTAATGCTTTGATGGATTTATTGTATACTTTGTATGCATATGCATGTATTATATACATACATGTGCATGGTTAAATAGAAATGGTTCTCCTTGGTGTTCTGTTTATCCATTTATTGTTATGAAGTAAATCCCCAAAGAGCACATTTGCTTTGCCCAAGGGAGTCTTTTGCTACATACTGCGGTACATAATGAAAACTAAACAAGGGGCTAACTATTCAGCCTTGTGACCTCGTGGTGATTCAAATCGAGGCTTTGTCAAAGGCAGATTAAGAAATGAACTTGGTGTGTGGGTGGTTATGCTTGGCATTATTGTTTGTAATAGTATGATAGGGATGACTTCAGTGTCCACCAACAGGGAACTGGTTAAGTAAATGGTGGTACATCCAAACGATGAATACTGTGCGGTTGTAAAGAAGAATGAGAAAGACCTCTGTACTCACTTAGAAGAACGCACATATATTGTGTGTGTGTTTTAAAAGGAACAAGGAATGGTATAGTATGCATGGTATGCTACTTTTTATGTTGAGAGAGAAGAGTAGAATAAGAATATACACGTGTATTTGCAAAGATAAATTCTGAAATGATCTATAAGAAACCAATTAAAAGTGTTTGGCTGTGGAAGGAGAATAAGACTGTGAATGGGATTTGGCCACATACTTGTATAGGTAGTTATATTTAAAAATTTTCTGAACTATGTATTTGTACACACGACCCTTTTAAAAATAAGTGAATGAAGGAATGAAGTAGGATTATGAGAAAGAGATAAGAAGAAATGATCTAAGGGGCTGCCCATCTTTTTAGTACCCAGTGAATATTAATACATAACAATAGCAGCAAAAATTGGAAGAGTAGCCCCAGGAGGGTAGGGAGTCAGCCTTTCCTTTGTCTTTTCCTCAGTTTCATATATTAAACAAAATAATCTGAGAACAATGAAATGACCTGAAACAAAAATGTCTCCAGATCTCTTAAAAAGAAGTTGGGGCAGGTTTCTGTAGTGCACTTCCCAAAAATGGGCTGATTTACCTCAAGAGGCAGGGATTCTAGCCTACATGGGATACATACAGGAGAAAAAAAATCAGAAAAAGAAAAGAGATTTAAATATAAATAAATGAAAATAACAATTCTCCCTGATTATAAAGGAAATCATTCTTTTTGTAATAATTTGGATGACAAATATTAAGAAAAATCTTTAATTTGCCACTCAAAACATTCTGGTTTGTTGCTTTTTATATGTTTTTATGCATATAAACCTTTTAAAAAGTAGAATTGTAATATATAGTCTTTTTTCACTTACTATATTTTGGGCATATTTCTGTGGCAGTAAATATATCCTGGCATCATCATTTTTAATAGCTGGATGTATATTAAGTTAATCACTACCACCCCAGAGGTGAATTTTCTTATACATACATTTTAATGGGCTCGAGCAAACATTTTTGGACTGAATTCATAGAAGTAGAATTTCTGGAGGAAAATAATTTTTAGGGTTTTTAATAGAAATTTTCAACTTATTCTCCAGGAAAAGTGACTCAGGTTATACTCCCACCAACAAGGACAGAGCTCCAGATTCCCCTTTCCATTTGTCATCTTTGCTGCCTTTATACAGAAAATCTCATTGTTTTCATGACATTGCTTTGATTTCTTGTGCTTTTGAATCTTTTTATATGCCATTGGCCATTTTTATTCTTGTGAAAAGTGCCAGTTTCTCCATTGCCCATTTTCGGTTGAAAATCTTTTTTTTTTTTTTCTCAGTAATTTTAAAGATTTCTTTATAGGCTAAAGATACAAACCTTTTATCTGTCATTGAGGTTAAAAAAAACTTTCTCCCAGTAAGTAATTTGTCACTTCATTTTTTCTTCCTTCTTTTCTTTTCTTTTTCCTTTCCTTTCCTTTCCCTTTCTTTTTCTTTCTTTTCCTTGTTTCTTTCTTTCTTCTTCTTCTACCTTCCTTCCTTGCTTTTATTTTCTTTCTTGGTTTCCGTTCTTACTTTCTTTTCTTTTCCCTCCCTCCCTCTCTCTTTCTCTTTCTTTCTTTCTTTCTTTCTTCTTTCTTTCCTCTTTCTTTTTCTCTTTTTCTTTCTTTCTCTCTTTCTTTCCCTTTCTCTCTTTCTTCCTTTCTTTTCTCTTTCTTTGTTCCCTCCCTCCTTCCTTCCTTCCTTTCTTCCTTTTTTAACTTTCTTTCCTTCACTAGCCAAGCTCCAAAGTCACATTTCACTTAATTTTTATCCTGCCAAATTTGAAAGCCTTTTAACTTAGTGATTTTAATGTAAACAGGAGCAAGAGAAAATGTAATTATCTAAGTCTCACTCTGTCACCCAGGCTGGAGTGCAGTGCCATAATCATAGCTACTGCAGCCTTGAACTCCTGGCCTCAAGCAATTTTCCCACCTCAGCCTGCCAAGTAGCTAGGACTACAGCTGTGTGCCACCACACCCAGCTAATTTTTAAAAATGTTTGTGGAGATGTGAATTCGCTCTGCTGCCCAGGCTAGTCTTGAACTCCTGACTTCAAGTAATCCTCCCACCTTGGCTTGCCAAAGTGCTGGGATTATAGGCGTGGGCTATTGCTCCTGGCTGAGAGTTTAGTTTTGTTTGCTGGTGGTGTTCTTGGTATCTTCTCATATTTGAGGCTTTGGGCTAGTGCTGAAGTATTACACTCACCATCCGAGGTTTACAGGACTTTTGGTTTAATATTGAACAGATGGAACTGTTCAGTTCTGCATCTTTGCAGGTATACAGAATGTGCCTACCAGGCATCTGCTTTATATCCATTGAAAGCAAGAAATAATACAGTAAAACTTTGCCTGGCTAGAGGCTTTGAAAGAATGGCATATTCTGGTTTAATTCTATGAACTTGGAAGTATGAAGGTGGAAAAATAATTCAAAACTTAAACTTCCTGTTGAATGCAATTTGAAAATATAGCCAATGATTCCACTTTTCTTCTCTAGTAAGGTTGGACATTCTGATTTACTTGGTGTTTTATTATAGAACTGCTAGTATGCCTGAATCTTACATTGTGAAGATACTTTTATAAAACTTGAGATGTAAGACGATGTAAATGGTTTTGTAGGACATCAGGCTGGATGAGAACGGACACTTGTAAACATACTTTTTAGACTAAATCTCTGATTGCCACTTGTTTTCTTATTGAACTCATAAAAATAAAACACATCGGATGGAGGGTGGGAGTAGGAAGGAGATTTATGTCTTTTAATTGCATGTCATTGTTTCCTAACAAGGCAGAACATATGGTAACCCTGGCTTTGGACCTACAGAAGGAAACACATTTTACTACCTGCTGTATGCCAAAGGTTCTCGAACACCTGGAGGGATTACTGCAGCACAGATTGCTGAATCCTAATCTAGAGTTTCTGATTCACCAGGTCCAGGGTGGGGCCTGAGAATTCGCACTTATAAAAAGGTCTCAGGTGCTGCTGGTGCTGCTAGTCCATAGACTACATTTTGAGAACCACTCTTGTCTATTAACTGTAGATTGTAGAACTCTAGAAAAAAGCTTAGTTTGGTCTGGGATAAGAACCACACAGGTTATGGAGAAAATCATGAAAGATTCAACCCTTGGTCCCAGCCTAGGGTTGGATTTCAGGTAACAAGCAATACACAGTGACATAACACAATTCTTGGTTTTTATGATTGCAAGTCATAGCCAGGTATCAAGTGAGAAATTCAGTTTCATTTGCAAGGCTCAGAGAGGCCAGGTGATTCTAGAAAAATGGGCCTTGTATTTGTTTTAAACCAGTAAAGAGCTTTAAGTGCTTATTAAATTGAAAGCTTTGTGTTCTTACTATTTTGTATTTTATTTTATTTTATTTCTTTTGAGATGGAGTCTTGCTCTGTCGCCCAGGCTGGAGTGCAGTGGTGTGAGCTTGGCTCACTGCAACCTCCATCTCCTGGGTTCAAGTGATTCTCCTGCCTCAGCCTCCCAAATAGCTGGGATTACAGGCACCCACCACCACGCCTGGCTAGCTTTTGTATTTTTAGTAGAGACAGGGTTTCTTCACGTTGGCCAGGCTGGTCTCAAACTCCTGACCTCAGGCAATCCGCCCACCTCGGCCTTCCAAAGTGATGGCATTACAGGCGTGAGCCACTGCACCCGGCCCAAAAGCTTTGTGTTTTTAAAGATATTAGACATGTTTCTTGTTTTTAAAAGAAATCTTAACAATAATGTAGGAGAATAAGACAAACATTTTTCCAAAAGAGAGAAATCATTGTGCTTATTTTGTCCTATTGGGATGTTGGATACTATAGTCGGCTTCATTAATCATCAAGCATGCTATGGATTCTCCATTTATATAGGATCTATATCTAAGTTAAGGTAATACTGGTAATTCTTGTGCTCCATTTGAAGATGAAAAATATAGGCCAAAATCACAGACTTTGCATAGAAGCTGGATAACGAAGACAGCTCTGGAGGAACACATAGATATACACACACACGGACACACATATATCTAAAGTATACACACATATATTTTTTAAAGTTTACTTTTTACAGTTTTAAAGCTTTTAAAGCAAAAGCCAGCCCCTCCCCTCTCCCAGAGTGGGTGGCCCCTCCCCTCTCTCTGAGTGGGCGGGGTCAGCGGTTGCATGGGCTGCTTTCCTTATGATGCCACAGGTCCCTCTGGACATGCTGCTGCCTGGCCACGCCTCCTTTCCCTTTCATCTTTCTCACTGACCAATGGGCTTGGAGCATTAAGGCCACGCCCCTATTCTGCATTCTAGTGTGGCCCTGGTTACGCCTGTTGTGGCTCAGTCGCACAGCTGCCTGGTAGGTGACTGGAGGCATTCAGCAGTGCTCACTGGGATTTCGCTGAGGTGGCCCCAACCCCGCCTCCCTCCACATCCCGCGATGTCAGAAAAAATACAACAGGGGAAATTGGCCGCAGCCAAGAAAAAGGTAAAACACACCAGGTCATGGCCCCCAATCCAGCCACAGACGCCCTCTGATGACAAGACCGGTGCCAGAGTCCATACCAGTCCTGAGGCATACCAGACTGGGCCCCCCAACCCCAGCGCCTCTGGGCTCCCCCGACCAAAAGTCTTGTCAGTCAGCCCCACCCCTTCAGCAAGGAGCCCAGTCCCTGCCCTTGCCAGTCACCCCAGGGTGACTTTGGGCAGGTGACTCCTGGGGCTCCCTGCTCCATACTCAGCCCTCACCTCCTGCTGCCCCAAGCCCAACCTCCCTGGGCTCTTTGGGCTTGCATCTCCCAGGACCTGGGTCCCCCAGCCCCAGGCCCCGCCATCGCCAGTCATCCATGGGTGACTTTGGGCTGGTGACTCCTGGGGCTCCCTACTGCAGACTCTGCCCTCCCCTCCTGCTGCCCCAAGCTCGACCTCCCTGGGCTTCTTGGGCTGGCGTCTCCCAGGACCTGGGTCAAAACCCTGTGTTTCCCTCCCCCATCGTGGAGCGGTTACTTGGGCATCGCGCTGATGTGGTCCCCTCCCCTGGGAGGAGTGGAATGTAGTGATGTCACAGCCCCCCTAGGAACTGTCATTACTGCTGCAAGAGCGGCAGTTGATCTTACAACCCCTGAGTTTTTCTCACCCCATTTCTGAGGTGGAGCAGCTACAAGAGGAGACCAACCACCTCAGGAAGGAGCTGGAGAGTATGGGAAGACAGCTGCAGGCCGAGGTGGAAAACAATCATTTGTTGAGTCTCGTCAACATGAGACAGGAGGAGAGGATAAATGAACAAGCTGAAAAGATTCGTGAACTGGAGGAGAGGCTGTGTCACCAGAAGCTGCCAGGGCAGGAGAGGCTGCTGGAAGTGGTGGAGAAGCTGTTAGAACAGGAGAGGCGGCTGGAGGAGCAGGAGAGGTGGCAGGAGGAGCAGGAGAGGCTGGTGGATGAGGTGGAGGAGCTGCTGGAACAGGACAGACTTCGGGAGCAGGCTGAGAGGCGGTGGCAGCAGGAGACTTTGCGGGAGCTGGAGAGGCTGCGGGAGCTGGAGAGGATGGTGGAGGCAGGGTGGGAAGCCCTCTACGAGCAGCGGACCGAGCCACACAGTGGCTGCGAGGAGCTGGTGCGTTGCCCCACCTGGGGAGGCTGCCCTCTTCCCTAGCCCTCAAGGCCTTTGTTTCCCCACCTGTAAAATGGGGCATTGTAGCCTTCACATGAAATGGTACTTCTAAAGGTACCTGCGAGCCAGAGCCCTGCTCTGATGGCTGTGGGAGAGAGGGGATGATTTTTCTAACCTGCCTCCACCCTTCCCGGTGCCATGGGAGGCAGACGCCAAGTTCTGGGGTCTCCAGTTTTAGTGGGTGGCCACTGATTGCTTCTCTCTGTCCAGAACAACGAGAACAAGAGCACAGTCCAGTTGGAGGAGCTGAAGAAGCCGGGTGAGCTGAAAGAGATGGTAACCTCCGACCCATCCAAGAACGGCTGGGAGGCGGGCACCAGCCTCTGGGGAGGGGAGGTGCCAGGCCAGAGGCAGCTGCAGCCTGGGGGCAGGTGACTCCAGCACCCTCCAGGGCAGTCCTATGACTATTTCTTGCTTCCTGTCCTCTGACTTTTAGAGGTGGGTAGCCCTGGGCTCCTCCCAGGTCTGGACATCATCATCCCAGCTAGAGGCATGGAGCCCCCGAATCACAGAGGAAGAGACAGTGGTATAAGAGGCTCCTTATGTCGGGTGTGGTGGCTCACACCTGTAATCCCAGCACTTTGGGAGGCTGAGGCAGGACAATCACTTGAGGTCAGGAGTTTGAGACCAGTGTGGCCAACATGGTGAAAGCTCATCTCTACTAAAAAAAAAAAAAAAAAAAATTAGCCGGGCCTGGGGGTGCATGCCTGTAATCCCAGCTACTCTGGAGGCTGAGACACGAGAATCACTTGAGCCCGGGAGGTGAAGGTTGCAGTGAGCTGAGATCGCACCGCTGCACTCCAGCCTGGGACACAGAGTGACACTGTCTCAAAACAAAACAAAACAAAAACAAAAAAGACTCCTTAAATTCAAACTGGATTCTGACCTCAGTTCCACTGGTCATAATTCAACTACTTTGCCTCTCTAAGTCTCTGTTTCTTTAACTTCAAAAGGAAGTTAGCCTTTTCCTTGCAGAGGTGCTGAGGATTAAATGAGATAATACGTGGAAACATGAGGCATGTAGCACACTTAGCAGATGGTGGTTGGCTCCCCCTGCTTTTCCACCAGTCTGTGGCCTACAGTTTAAATGCTGGGAAAAGGACGTGAGATTTGAGGCTGGGGAAGGAGGCATGGGGTTCTAGGCAAGGCAGGCAGTCTCTTAGGCCTGGAGCAAGGGGTCAGGGGCCTGGGCAGGCCACAGAGCCCCATAGTGCCCTTGCTACCCTATTAATGGGCCAGGAATCTGGAAGCCGGCCACCACATGCCCTCATGCCCAGGGTCTTCCTGCAGGTGGAGCTGAAGAGCCAAGAGGCTCAGAGTGTGCAGCAGCAGCCAGACCGGTACCTGTGTACCGCTCCAGGAGCCCCAATCCCACAGGAGCTGGGGTGTTGCTGACAAGCAGCGTGGTGAGTAGAGCCCTCAGGTGGGGTGGGCAGTCAGGAGCAGGGGAGGCTCGCACTGTGCTCAGATTCCCACCCCCCTCCCTCCCTCTGAAGATCTTTATGAGGTGAGCCTCACTGATAGCGTGGAGCCTGCACCAGGAGAGGACAGGGAGGGTTCTCCCCATGACAACCCCACTGCACAGCAGATCCAGCAGCTGCTTTCTGTAACGCAGGACTCCCCAGGAGCACCCAGGCTTGGCTGGAGAAGCTGTTGGTACAGGAGAGGCGGCAGGAGGAGCGGGAGAGGCTGCATGCCATTCTTTTCGGGCTGCCGAGAACAGGGAGATAAAGATCACCATCATCGAAGCGCTGGTCAAGAAATTAAAAAAAAAAAAAAAAGTTAAGGGGTTAATCTCCTACACAATTCATTTACTTCATTTGAAAGTTAGAGCCACTTATGTTTATTTGTGTTTCCAATTTATAGTTTAAATTTGTGTTTCTAATTTACAGTTTAAATTTATTTGTGTTTCTAATTTAGAGTTTAAATTTATTTGTGTTTCTAATTTATAGTTTAAATTTATTTATGTTTCTAATTTATAGTTTAAATTTATTTGTAAAAAGTTAAAGGAGAGTGGGTCTTTCCCTCGTGTTCACTCTGGCATCCTTTAGCATTTTTTTAAATTTGATAATTATAGGACGTTAGCATGCATATCGAGTTTGCCCTTATGTGGTGGGAGTTCAAACACACAAAGACCCACTATATGCACTCAACTGTTCTTGCTGGTTTGGGATAGGCTGCCATGCTTTTTCAATGTTAGTGCAGCATGTATATTCATTAGGGAATTCAGATAAAATTTGCTTATGTTCTGCTGTTATGTTTGATCGAATCCTAATCACAGTGAGCTCTTCATTAGCTCAGTATGTGGTTTGCCCTCCAGTGCGCAGTTTATTACTTTGTAATATGCCACTGTGAGTACTGACATTTACAGCTGTTTAAAGGCGGAGCACTGGAAACAGCCTTTCCCCCTTTTTCTGTGTATTGGGGGTGAGAGTAATAACATTTTGGGGAGCTTTTTAAATCTCCCAGAAGAGGAGAGTGGCCTGCTCTGGCAGGTGTGTGCAGGATAGAAGATGTTTCATTTGTTCCGGTGCCAAGAATGAGCCCTGTACTACGGTAGTTCCCTTAGGATTTGTATGTGCTCTGGGCTCATGAAGATACTGCATCATGAGCTGTGGCAGTTGTACTCTTTTTTGACGACCTAAAAAGGGATGATTTCTGAGGAATGAAAGGCTCCCATCATGACTCTGGACGTGGAAAACCTTTTCTAGCTTAGAGCATTTGTATCTACAATACATTTTAAAGTCAGAGTTCATGTTCCCTGTTTTAATCACATGACTACATGTCCCAGTACACAAAAGGGCACTGGTTGGCATTCTTCTTAATGTATTTAGTAAAGATCAGAAGAAATCCTTGAAGAGTTTAAATGTCCCTGGAACAGGCATACAGGCTCTAGTCAAGAATGAATTCGAGTGAAGGAAAGCTGTGTGACACCTGGCATTCCTCTATGTTCATGGAGCTTATTTGAGGCTAGAAGATGGATTTTACCATCTAGACCTCTCTGGCTAATGCCTAGTCTTCAACCATCTGACATGGGAATTTACTTCT
>NW_026653791.1:0-10966 GCF_009828535.3 Hylobates moloch | reverse complement strand
AGATGGGGTTTCACCGTGTTAGCCAAGATGGTCTCGATCTCCTGACTCATGATCCGCCCGCCTCGGCCTCCCAAAGTGCTAGGATTACAGGCATGAGCCACCGCGCTCGGCCGAAAGTACACTTTCTTTATTCTTAAAGCCCAAACAATCCCTATAGTGATTTTCTGGTCCTTGAGTAAATACCAACTCAAACAGTTTAATAAAAAACTTAATAAGAAATGAGTAGTTTGATTTCTGACACTCCATAAACCAATGAAGACAAATATAACTTCTTTAAACGCTTCTTTGGCGGTGCCACAGTTTTTTAGTGTTGCAGTGTGTCATGTAAATCCATTATTCTGACAGTGCTGCTGGTAAAACCAAAGCTGGAATTAATATCCATTATTGAAAGGTCATTGCACAGGGATGAGCCAGCAGCCAGTCTTAAAATTTTAATAATGGATATTTTTCAAATATAAACAAAAGGTCTTACTTTGTTTTATAATTCTCTAAATGTTTCATTTAAAAGAGAAAATGTTTAAGAAAAAAAAAACTAAACTACATAATGCTTTACATGCTGATAACATCAGTAAATACACTTAACAGTATTTCTGTAGTTTGTGGCATGTCAACAGCCATGAACTGAGGCAACAGACACTGAACTGTGGTCCTTACTGATACTATCTACCATACTTCATTGACTCTAAGATGCCATTGATCAGAAGGACCATAATTATTTTATACACCACTAAGAAAGAAAACGTGCTAATTACAGTATGTTGCATACTTTATCACTTAGAACTACACCTTACACTCAATGCAAGTGCTCTTTGAGACTCTGATATGGTTTTTATCATATATAGCCTATATATGAGAAAAGTTAATTGACACAGTAAGGTTTATTACAATTTTTAGATTAAATCCTTGGATCTATATATATAATATATATATATACAGCAATATATGAGAAAAGCCATATCAAACTATATGTATGTGTATGTGTGTATATACATATACATATATACACGCACACATAAGGGGAAAACATAAGTAAAGTTAATTGGTTAAGTCATTCTAAAAAGCTCTTCCCATTTGGAGCCTGACTCTTATTTTTCAACTAAGATTTATCAATGCTTGCCTTCTCCCACATCCTTTGTTTCATGAGGAGTACTGGTGCATAAGAGCACTGCTAAAGCACAGTCTCCTGAGGTCTCTGGGTTTTCTTCCAGGGTGTTCACACCCATTCTGCATGATTCAACATGTATGTTCTAGCAGCAATAATTATGTCGCAGCTACTACATGGAGAGCAGTGGCTGATGCACTGATTTCAGAAATTCCACAATATGAAGAAAAATAATGTGTACCTCAGAATTCAGCCTTATGACAACCTACCACTAACTCTTGGTGTGGGCTGAGGATGAAAGTCAGTTTGACAGTGGCTAACACAATGCAGTGATAAAGCACTTAAAGCAGAGAACGATCATTTCTACTTCTTTATGTACATTATTATAGTATCCATATTAGAAATAGTACTGTATGTTTGAAATAGGGAATTTAATACTGTATGAAATGCAATAAATATACAAACCAATGATTGAGGCAGAATTAATCAAAAGCAAAGATTTACAGTAGACTTCATTCAGACCATATACACTCAATGCCCACAAAGTGGCAGGTGATCTGAGACTCCTCATGTGGTCATGCTTCATGAATCTACATACACTATGGGTTTACAAACACATATAACATCTTTAACCAATTTTGGAAAAATAAGCTCACACACTTAGAGCCAGACCTGGGTGCTCATTTCTATAGAGTGGACTCAGACAGTTCAAGCCACATGGGCATCCCCTCTGCTCTAACATCCACCAGCTGGGGCCAGGATAGACTTTCTGACCTCAGTGTCCTCCTGCCTAGGAAGCCCCATACCCTTCCTTGCCCCACCAGATTCACAGTCTGAACATCCTCCTCAGCCTTAAGACCATCTGGACTCATCATATGTCTCTACTCATGCTGTAGCAAGAAGCTCAGGATTCTCAGATCATCCCCCTCTTCCCCTGCAGTCTAAACAGCAAGAGGATTTGCACGTCTCTTTCAGATGCCACATCCCACCCACTCCAGCTCCTGAAGAACCCTTCTACTGTGACTTTTGGAGCTCACAGTCAGTTATCAGCAAACTCCCTCAGATTGTCAACCTCTTTTGTATATATGTTCCTTTTACCTTCCCAGTCTATCTGAAACTGCCTCTCTAGGGCTTTGTATCCTCTGCAGGATACAAAGTGATGAGTGATGAGTATTTCTCAATGAGAAATGATGAGTATTTCTTCTCACATTCTGCTTTCATTGCTGGGCCTTGGTGATGTTGCCTTGTTTCATATTTCTGTTACTAGACTAGGAACTGACAAACATTTTCTTAAAAGGCAATATAGTAAATACAGTTGACCCTTGAAAAATGCAGGCGTTAAAGATGCCAACCGCCCTCCACACCCCCAGTTAAAAATCCACTTACAACTTTTGACTCCCTCAAAACTTAACTACTAATATCCTATTGTTGACTGGGAACCTTACTGATAACATAAATAGTTAACACATTGTGGGTTGATTTTGTACGTATTATGTATTATTAACTGTATTTTTATAACAAAGTAAGCTAGAGAAAAGAAAATGTTATCAAGAATATCACAAGGAAAAGAAAATACATTTACTATTAAGTGTTAAGTGGATCATCATAAAGGTCTTCATCTTCCATGCCTTCTCACTGAGTAGACTGAGGAGGAAGAGGAGGGGTTGGTCTTTCTGTCTCAGGGTGGCAGAGCCTGACAAAGTGGAAGAGGTGGAAGGGCAAACAGAAGAGGCAGGCACACTCAGTGTAACTTTACAGAAATACATCATAATTTGTCTGACTTTTTGTTTTTTCATTTCTCTAAAAATATTTCTAAACAGTACCAATCCTTCTTCCACCATTTGCTTTAATTTCAGTGCCCATATAAAAACAAATCCATGTTGTAAAAGCAGTCAAAAGCAGTCTTGAGTAACTGGAACCCTTCTGTCAGATTGTTTAATGTCAATTTGTTTTCTGACACTGCTTCTTCTACGTCTTCTTTCTCATCATCTGCCAATGGTTCAGAAGCACTGATCTCCATCAAGATGTCTTCTTTAAATTCCTCTGGTGTGATGTCTATTAGCTCTTGAATTTCTCCACGATTTGTTTGTATCTGGAAACGCTTCACCCCCAACTTTTTTTTTTTTTTTGCCATATCCACAATCTCATGATTTCCTTGATTACTCTGCTGTAAATCCCATGAAGTCATGCACATCTGGACACAGTTTTCTCCAGTGGGAATTTATTGTTTCAGGTTTGATAGTTTTTATGGCTTTTTTTTTTTTACAACAGTGGCATCTTCAATGGTGTAATCCTCTCAGACTTTCATGATATCCTCTCTATTAGGGGTTCTTCCATAGAAGAACCATTTTCTTTCCACTTTCTTCGAAAATGTTGACATTTTCAAAGCCTTTTATTGAGTAAAAAGCCTGTAATGAGCCCTAAAAAGTCCTATGATCCATGATCTAGAGGCTGAATTACAGGCACTGTGTTTGGTGGCAAGTAGACCATGCTGATACCTTCAGTGTTTAACTCATGGGGTTCTGGATAGCCAGGACCATTGTCCAATATCAAAAGAATTTTAAAAGGCAGTCCCTTAAATGCAAGGTACTTACTAATTCCAGAAATAAAACATCAATGGGATCAATCCAGAAAAAGTGTTCTCATTGTCCAGGCTTTCTTATTGTATAACAAAAAGACTGGCAGCTAGTGTTTTTTCCTTTTCAAGGCTTAGGGGTTAGCAGTTTTATAAATAAGGCAAGTCCTGATCATAAAAGTAACAATATTTGCACAAAACAGAGTTAGCCTATCCCTTCCTGCCTTAAATGCTAGCACTCACTTCTCTTCCTTACTAATAAGGAATGTCCTTTGTGGCATTTTTTTTTTTCCCAAAATAGGGCATTTTCACCTGCATTAAAAACCTGTTCAGGCAGATATGCTTTCTCATCAGTGATTTTCTTAATGGTGCCTGGGAACTCATCTGCTGCTTCTTGGTCAGCAGTTCCTTCTCCTGTTTGTTAACATTGACATTTTCAAAGCCAAACCTCTTTCTAAAAAGGTCAAACTATCCTTTGCTGGCATTAAATTGTCCAGCTTTAGATCCTTCATCTTTCTTTTGTTTTAATCTGTCATATAATGACTTTGCTTTTTCTATAATCATATTAGAGTCTACAGATATATCTTTCTTATAGTAATCTTGCACCAACGTAAAAGCTGCATCTTCAATGTGAGATTAAGGACTGTGTATCACAAAAAGTTTTCATGCCTGCTGGTGTAGCCACAGCAGCAGTGTCATGAGTTTCCCTTTTGTTTTTTTTCTACAATGGTCCTTACATTGGATTCATTTATCTTGAAATGGCAGGCAACAGCTGCAAACTTCAATCTACAATACTTATCAAACAATTCAACTTTTTGTTATTATGTCATGACTTTTCTCTGCTTCTTGGAAGCACTCTTAGCATCCTAGTGGCATTTCATATGGGTGCCATGGTGCTATTTAAGGTTTACAGTATTACACTGAACACAATGAAAAATACACAAGAACCTTGAGAAATCACTTTTTATGATGATATGCAACTTAAGAGAGAACTGCTCATGGGGAGATGATTAACATCACAAGGTATTTTAAACAGATCTCACAACACTTCAGCCCACCACAAATGGAGCAGGAGGTAGCTACAAAATTATTATAGTAGTAAAGTAAGTATCACAGTTAATTTTATGCAGTTATGATTTAATACTGCATTTTTACATTTGTTTATATTTCTCCCCATAAATGTCCTTTGTGGCATTTATGGAGAAAATGATGCCGTGTATGGTCTATAAGCATGTGTATGCATGAGTTTTGATAAATTTCAACTTTTTATTTTATCTATTTTTTATACATTTTATTTTAGATACAAAGTTTAGATTTGTACATATTTTATGGTAGTCAATGAAAAAATAGACTAGTATGGACATAGATTTTATGCTTTCATGACATGTCTTTTTCTTAGTTTTCTTTTTTTTTTTTTTTTAGTATTTCTAGGCTATGTGGTTTGTCTTTGAGTTTTTACAAATTCTCATAAATCTCCTAAAATTCACCTAACATATTTATAGAAACAAATCCACATATAAGTGGAATCATGCAGTTCAAACCATGTTGTTCAAGGGTCAAATGTATTTTAAGATTTATGTGCCATGCAGTCTTCATTTCAACTATTTAATACTGCCATTATAGCATAAAACCAGCCATAATCAATACACAAATGAGTGGACATGTCTATGTTCCAAGAAAACTGTATTTGTAAAAAGAAGCAGCCGACAGCAGCCTACATTTACCGAATCTCCGATCACTACTCTGTACCACCTACTTGCTCTCCCCAAGTTGCCATCATCCTCAGACTATGAAATCCCTCCACCTTATTTTCTGAAGCTCACTGTTACCCTACTACTCTAACACTACTACCATAATCATTTGTGTGGTTTCTACTTCACTCTATAAAATCTAGAATATGTCCAGGTTTTGTGAAAACTGAAGCACATACAGTTGGGGAACAGGGATAGACTATAGGAAAAAAATAAAATTACGAATGTTAAATTGCCCCTGTGTAAATAAAGACCCTGACACTTAAAGCTTCATTGGCTTCATGGTAAATCCATCTGTAGTATTTCAGAACTCTGACTCTAACCACTGAACACAAAATTTCAGTAGCTACTCACATCACATTACAGACAAATCCTTCCATGCCTCACCTCTCAACTGCTTAAGCTCCTGTCCTCTGGGACTTTTGTCCACCATCCCACCTCAGTCACACAATCCCATGCTTTCATGAGCCAGGAGATGGAAACCTCTGTCATCTCAGTTTTAGGCATCTGACTCCTCATCCACTATCTCAGCCAGTCAATAGGGCTACTAAGAATCTTAAAGGCATTGTTCCACAGTATCCCAATTGTCAGCCAAAGTTAGAGGAGAATATTTTGAAGAAATTTAAGGGTAGGATTTTTGTTTAATGGAATGAAAATCAGTAATTTACAGAAAACAATGTTTTTTATTATTATTATACTTTAAGTTCTGGGGTACAAGTGCAGAATGTGCAGGTTTGTTACATTTGCCATGGTGGTTCACTGCACCCATCAACCCGTCATCTACATTAGGTATTTCTCCTAATGCTATCCCTCCCGTATTCCCCATCCCCTGACAGGCCCCAGTGTGTGATGCTCCCCTCCCTGTGTCCATGCATTCTCATTGTTCAACTCCCACTTATGAGTGAGAACATGTGGTGTTTGGTTTTCCGTTCTTGTGATAGTTTGCAGAGAATGATGGCATCCAGCTTATTCCATGTCCCTCCAAAGGACATGAACTCATTCTTTTTTATGGCTGCACAGTATTCTATGGTGTATATGTGCCACATTTTCTTTATCCACTCTATCACTGATGGGCATTTGGGTTTATTCAAAGTCTTTGCTATTGTGGATAGTGCCACAATAAACATACGTGTGCATGTGTCTTTATAGAAGAATGATTTATAATCCTTTAGGTATACACCCAGTAATGGGATCGCTGGGTCAAATGGTATTTCTAGTTCTAGATCCTTGAGGAATCACCACACATAGTTCCACAATGGTTGAACTAATTTACACTCCCAACAACAGTGTAAAAGAGTTGCTATTTCTCCACATCCTCTCTAGCATCTGTTGTTTCCTGACTTTTTAATGATCACCATTCTAACTGGCGTAAGATGGTATCTCACTGTGGTTTTGATTTGCAGTTCTCTATGACCAGTAACAATGAGCTTTTTTCTTATGTTTGTTGGCACATAAATGTCTTCTTTTGAGAAGTGTCTGTTCCTATCATTTGCCCATTTTTTGATGGGGTTGTTTTTTTCTTGTAAATTTGCTAAGTTCTTTGTAGATTCTGGATATTATCCCTTTGTCAGACGGATAGAGTGCAAAAATTTTCTCCCATTCTGTAAGTTGCCTGTTCACTCTGATGATGGTTTCTTTTGGTGTGTGCAGAAGCTCTTTAGTCTAATTAGATCCCATTTGTCAATTTTGGCTTTTGTTGCCATTGCTTTTGGTGTTTTAGTCACGAAGTCTTTGCCCATGCCTATGTCCTGAATGGTATTGCACAGGTTTTCTTCTAGGGTTTTTATGGTTTTAGGTCTTACATTAAAGTCTTTAATCCATCTTGAATCAATTTTTGTATAAGATGTAAGGAAGGGGTCCAGTGTCAGTTTTCTGCATATGGCCAGCCAGTTTTCCCAACACCATTTATTAAGTAGGGAATCCTTTCCCCATTGCTTGTTTTTGTCAGGTTTGTCAAAGATCAGATGGTTGTAGATGTGTAGTGTTATTTCTGAGGCGTCTGTTCTGTTCCATTGGTCTATATATCCGTTTTGGTACCAATACCATGCTACTTTTGTTATTGTAGCCTTGTAGCATAGTTTGAAGTCAGGTAGTGTAATGCCTCCAGCTTTGTTCTTTTTGCTTAGGATTGTCTTGGTTATGTGGGCTCTTTTCTGGTCACATATGAAATTTAAAGTAATTTTTTCCAATTTTGTGAAAAAAGTCAATGGTAGCTTGATGGGGATAGCATTGAATTTATAAATTACTTTGGGCAATATGGCCATCTTCATGATATTGATTCTTCCTATCCATGAGCATGGACTCTTTTTCCATTTGTTTGTGTCCTCTCTCACCACCTTGAGCAGTGGTTTGTAGTTCTCCTTGAAGAGGTCCTTCACATCCCTTGCAAGCTGGATTCCTAGGTATTTTATTCTCTTTGTAGCAATTGTGAATGGGAGTTCACTCATGATTTTGGCTGTTATTGGTGTACAGGAACACTTGTAATTTTTGCACATTGATTTTGTATCCTGAGACTTTGCTGAAGTTGCTTATCAGCTTAACGAGACTTTGGGCTGAGATGATGGGGTTTTCTAAATATACTATCATGTCATCTGCAAACAGAGACAGTTTGACTTTCTCTTTTCCTATTTGAATACCCTTTATTTCTTTCTCTTGCCTGATTGTCCTGGCCAGAACTTCCAATATTACGTTGAATAGGAGTGGTGAGAGAGGGCATCCTTGTCTTGTGCCGGTTTTCAAAGGGAATGCTTCCAGTTTTTGCCCATTCAGTATGATACTGACTGTGGGTTTGTCATAAATAGCTCTTATTATTTTGAGATACGTTCCTTCGATACCTCGTTTATTGACAGTTTTTAGCATGAAGGGCTGTTGAATCTTCTTGAAGGCCTTTTCTGCATCTATTGAGATAATCATGTGGTTTTTGTCATTGGTTCTGTTTATGTGATGGATTACGTTTATTAAGTTTATTGCTTTGTGTATGTTGAACTAGCCTTGCATCCCAGGGATGAAGCCAACTTGATCATGTTCGATAAGCTTTTTGATGTGCTGCTGGATTTGGTTTGCCAGTATTTTATTGAGGATTTTTGCATCGATGTTCATCTTTGGCCTGAAATTTTCTGTTTTTGTTGTGCCTTTGCCAGATTTTGGTATCAGGATGATGCTGGCCTCATAAAATGAGTTAGGGAGGATTCTCTCTTTTTCTATTGTTTGGAATAATTTCAGACGGAATGGTACAAGCTCCTCTTTGTACCTCTGATAGAATTCGGCTGTGAATCCATCTGGTTCCGGACCTTTTTTGGTTGGGAGGCTATTAATTATTGCCTCAATTTCACAACTTGTTATTGGTCTATTCAGGGATTTGACTTCTTCCTGGTTTAGACTTGGGAGGTTGTATGTTTCCTGGAATTTATCCATTACTTCTAGATTTTCTAGTTTATTTGCATAGAGGTATTTATAGTATTCTCCGATGGTAGGAAAACAAAGTTTTTAACTGAATTGTATCATCAGACGCAACTCCAGCTTGATAGGGACAATTCTTTTCAGAATGCAAAGAGGTCTCAAGGTTCCCCAATTTTCTATGGACAGGAATCAGGCTGAGAAATCTACTCAACTACAATTATGAGCCATTCTTATGTAAAAGAAGGTTCGGAGAACATAAAGAACAGCCACAAAGAAGCATTCCCAAGGAGCAGAATTTTGCCCAAAGCACATAATATTTTTCCCCTAGAACAAAGAGAACTTGCCCATCAAGTTTCAATGCTGCCATGGATCAGTGACTGCTAGGTGCCTTCTGTTTCTCTACTTTTTAAATGAAAGTGTCTATAGTGGTGCTTCTGTGTCTCATCATTACAGTACGGGAATGTGAGGGAGCAGATGATTTGTGTCCTCAGTTCACATGTCATCAAGATTGAAAAGAACAATATTCAAGGAGCTGCACCTGAGGATATGTACCCAAGGAGCCTCATGTATATCTAGATTTAATTTAGATGACAAGATCATTGATTAGGAAGCCTGAAACTAATCCTGTGAGAAGAGGAGATCTGGGGGGATATTAGAACAATGTTTTATTGTGTGTGGAAGAGACAGAATCATTAGGGGCTAGAGAACACACTGTAGTACCTGATCTCCAAATACAGTCATCTGAGTTATCTTCTTGTATTTAACGAACTATGCCTGCTTGTAGTCACATCCTTTGTGGGATGTTTTTAATTACTAATCCAATCTCTTTAAGTCTCTTCATTTTTTCTATTTCTTCTTCAGTCAGTTTTAACAGTTTGTCTTTCTAGAAATTTCACCTAAGTTATCTAATTTATTGGCATACATTTTTCATAGTACGCCCTTATAATCCTTTTTATCTTTATGAGGTCAAAAGTGATGACTTATTTTCAAATTAGCTGACTCTTTTTTCTGCCAGTTCAAATCTATCATTGACCCCCTTTAGTGAATTGTTCATTTCAGTTATTCTACTGTTCAACTTCTGAATTTCCATTTGGTTCATTTTGATAATTTCTATCTCTTTATATTCTCTATTTGATGTGACATCATTTCCACACTTTCAATTCTTTAGACATGGCTTCCTGCAGTTCTTTGCACATACTTATAATAATTGATTTAAAATCTGCCTAGTAAATCCAACATATTGGTCCTTTCAGAAATAGTTTGCCTTGCTTTTTTCCTGTGTATAGGCCATATCTTCCTAGTTTAGCTTTTTGACATGCTTTGTGATTTTTTGTTGAAAACTGAACACCTTGGCTGATATAATGTGTCAACACTGGAAATCAGACCCTCCCACTGAGGATATTTTGTTATTGCTATTTTATTGTTGTTTGTTCAGTGACACTTTTGTGCTAATATTGTAAAGTCTATATTCCCTGTAGAGTCTGGCCACATAATGGTCCATTCATTTAGCTCAGTGGTCAGCTAACAACTGGCCAGACATTTCCTTAAATGCCTTAAATCAGTAAGTCTTCCACCCTTTGCCATGGGGCTGTTTATATGTGTTGGAGCATGCCTCCAATATTTAGGCAATTTACAATTCTGCACAGGGCCTCAACATCAGCCAGAAGAGAGACTGGGTCCCCTTCAGGTCTTTCTTCATCATATGTGTAACCCTATGCATGCACACAGCCTTCTGTATTCCCCAGGAATAAATTAGGAGTTTTGCAAAGTCTCCAGTGGATATTTCCTTCCCTAAAACTTCTTTTAAGTTTCTTGACAAACTCTTCTTTGCTCCAGATGGTCTCTCAACTTCAAGCAGCTATGTTTAAAAATTGTCAATGATTGTTTGCTATAAATGCCAGTACTATTGACTTTCCCCCTCAGATGAGCTCCAATTCAGGTCAAACAGTGACAATGACCTATGAGTAGGGTTTTTCCAGGGAGGTATGAGACAGGTCAAATTGTGGCACTGCTCTGGGAGTGAAATTTTTAGTGGGGGGTTCCAAATACAACTGGCCCATTTCAGATGCTTCAAGTCTACTTGACCTCTACAGTGTTTTTGAAGTTGCTAATTTTCTTTTTTTTTTTTTTTTTAATTTT
>NW_026653790.1:0-10968 GCF_009828535.3 Hylobates moloch | reverse complement strand
TCAAATGTTTTGAGCTGTGAAATGTCACCAAAAGTGAAATATCCCACCCGTGACCTCATGTGAGAAGTTACAGTCAAAACATATTCTCAGTGGACAAAAGACTCTCCCAACCCCTTCAGTTGCAATATATCTTTCTGTGTCCACCTAGATGCCCCCAAGCAAGAGCACTCACAAAGGATAATAAAATGGCATGTGTACACAAACTTTGCTTCATGAATAAAATTATTTAAAATATTGTCTAAAATTATCTTTAGCCTATCTGTATAAGGTGTATATGAAACATAAATTTTGGGTTTACACTTGGGTTGATACACAAGATTTATTATGTATATGCAAATATTCTGCCATCCACAAATATCCAAAATCTGAAATTCTTCTGGCCCTAACATTGTGAATAAGAAATAGTCAACTTGTGGCCGGGCGCGGTGGCTCACGCTTGTAATCCCAGCACTTTGGGAGGCCGAGGCGGGCGGATCACGAGGTCAGGAGATCGAGACCACGGTGAAACCCCGTCTCTACTAAAAAATACAAAAAATTAGCCGGGCGCGGTGGCGGGCGCCTGTAGTCCCAGCTACTCGGAGAGGCTGAGGCAGGAGAATGGCGTGAACCCGGGAGGTGGAGCTTGCAGTGAGCCGAGATTGCGCCACTGCACTCTAGCCTGGGCGACAGAGCGAGACTCCGTCTCAAAAAAAAAAAAAAAAAAAATAGTCAACTTGTATTACATGGTTTTTATAATGCATTTATTTGAAAATGTGACTGAAATCTGTGGATGAAATTTTACAAACATCAGTTTAAGCCAAATAGTATTATTTTGTATAGCAGAAGGGGATACACTGGGTTTATTTCTCCACAGCATCCAAGTAGAATGTGACAGGGGTAAAGAGGAAAGATTTCTATATGTAGTACTCATGATCCTTTGGGCTTAGGATAGGTGAAGACACAAGACATGCTATCCTTACATTCTGCTCTGTTCCTTGGAAATTTTATAAACAACACTTACTGTTGTTTATAGTTGTTTATGGATTCCAGTGAAGGGAAATGGCTAAGTCCATGAGCACCATTAGAACTGGCAGGGTTCAGGAAAGAATGTGACAACTCTACTCCACAGTACTCATTTTTCTTTACTGTGCTAGGAAAGATGAATGGAAAACAAATTTGGCAATGTAATGTCTGAGAACAGGATACACAGCCAGATATGGGAAGAATAAAAGACAAGAATCTTGTGTCTACTGAATCTAGAGAAGAAAATGTTCTGTTAACTCTTTGCTATGAAAATGCTTTGAGGCTGGGAACAGTGGCTCACACATGTAATCCCAGTGCCTTGGAAGGTTGAAGCAGGAGGATTGTTTGAGTCCAGGAGTTTGAGACCAGCCAGAACAGCCTAAGAAGACCATATCTCCACAAACAATTTAAAAACTAACCTGAAGTGGGGATGTCTGCCGGTAGTCAGAGCTACTCAGGAGGCTGAGGTTGAGGATCGCTTGAGCCTAGGAGGTTGAGGCTGCAGTAGCTATGATCCAGCAACTGCACTATAGTCTGGGTGACAGAGTGAGACCCTGTCTCTAAGAAAAGAAAAAGAATAGAAAAGGAAAAACATGATTGAAATCTAAAACCCAGGGTGCTGTTTGTAATTGTTGCCTCCATTATTTTCTTAAGGAAGAAAACCTATTTGATTCTGATTTTTACAGCCTAATGATAATGTAGCAATATTCAAGAACTGAATGTTTCATTCATCAGAGAAAGAAACTTCAGAATGTAGGCTTGAACCTCACCTGAACACACAAATCGTATGTGCTTCTGTGGCTCTAAGTGAGACAATACATTGAGAGATTTGAGGATTTATGGAGTTGACGGCATGGGATTGATCCCGGAATCCATCCCATACAGGAAACAGGACCATAAAAAGATTGCTTACGACACGGCACGGTGGCTCACGCCTGTAATCCCAGCACTTTGGGAGGCTGAGGGCGGATCATGAGGTCAGGAGATCGAGACCATCCTGTCTAACACAGTGTAATCCCGTCTCTACTAAAAATACAAAAAAATTAGCTGGGTATGGTGGCGGGCGCCTGTAGTCCCAGCTACTCGGGAGGCTGAGGCAGGAGAATGGAGTGAATGTGGGAGGTGGAGCCTGCAGTAAGCCAAGATCACGCCGCCACTGCACTCCAGCCTGGGCGACAGAGCGAGACTCGGTCTCAACAACAACAACAAAAAATGCTTACCTTTTATGTGCTCATATATAAAGCTGGGACAATGCTACACATATTGCATGTTTTCTGTGGAGATTAGGAACAATGTGTGCATGGAGACAGCGCAGTAACTGGTACATCATAGCCCATGTATCACATTGTCCCCTTCCTTTTTCTAACATATTTCTCTCCACTCAAATAGATAAGAGGTTTCTTTTTTTTTTTTTTTTTTTGAGACGGAGTCTTGCTCTGTCGCCCAGGCTGGAGTGCAGAGGCGCAATCTCGGCTCACTGCAAGCTCCACCTCCCGGGTTCACGCCATTCTCCTGCCTCAGCCTCTCCAAGTAGCTGGGACTACAGGCGGCCGCCACCACGCCCGGCTAATTTTTTGTATTTTTAGTAGAGACGGGGTTTCACGGTGGTCTCGATCTCCTGAACTTGTGATCCACCCGCCTTGGCCTCCCAAAGTGCTGGGATTACAAGCATGAGCCACCGCGCCCGGCCGCTAAGAGGTTTCAAGAGAAAATAACTGGGGTTTGTAGAAAAGTAGATAATAAATTGGTAAAACAATTGAGAAGAAATGCAAAAAAAAAATGTGTTAAAGAAAAGATAGCCCTGGACATTCAGGATCCAGAAAGCAAAATATAACTTTTTGGAAAATTAATAAATTTTGTTAGCATGAGAAAAAATATGCAGAATTCTCTCCATGTGTGCAAATAAAACAAACAAAATGTCAAAGGAGTTATAATACCTAGGATTTAAGTGGTATTTATCATATAATGGCATTTTTATAAAAATTAAAAAATTTCCAGAATTAAATAAAGTCAGATTTCTACATATGTTAAGGAAGCAGAACTAGATCACCAACTTTCATACAAAGATTTTCCAATGAGTTTTAGAACCCAGATGAATAAAAGAGTCTATTATCAGATTCTCAAAAATAGATTTGTAACTCAACAGAAAACTTTGTGGTAGAGGTAGGTTTCAGATGCTAGAATGAAAACAGTCTCATGTACAAAAAAGTATCTTTTCTATTAAAAGGAGAAGCACTGGGAAATAAGGAAATATTCCAAATTGGCTGGAGTGTCCTTTATCCACATCATGGATTGTTCTTGCCTATACCCACCTCTACTCTGTCTTCTGGATTGGGTAGGACTTTTGGAACCTACAAAATGTCAACTCTAAAGAGAATTACTTTCTTATATTTGTTTCATGGTCTGAGACTCAAGTAGGAAATTAGGTTGTTTCCTTGATAATGCCACAGTAGACAGAGGTAGGTCCGTAATTGAAAGCTCCTAATTTCCAGTGCTCTAGGCTTCAGCTGCCTAAAGCTGAGTGTTTGAATAAGTGAATGATGTGGTGCAAAAAGTGGTTGAAATAAAATCAGAAGCTACCTACCTTCTTTCTCTCCTTGCCCTGATTCCTTCCTGATACACAGCATCATCAGACCTTGTAATGGAGTACCAGGGCCCCGCCACAGAGCTCCAGAATTTCAGCAGAGAGTGTCCGCAGGATCCAGTCCATGACCTGAGGGTTTCACAAGTTTCCCACTCTGGAGTCCAGGACTGAGCCAACAGGGCCCCCCTACACAAGCAGCGCAGATCTTACTTCTGTGTGGACACTTTGATTAATTACTTAGATTTATTGAGGTACAGAACTTGCATACAGGATGGTCAGTCAGTTGGTGGTCTTGGACAGTAAACTGACAATAGAACAAGAAAATCTATTGTTCAAATCCTTGTATTTAATGAAATATAAACTCTGGATGATTTTATGATGTGTCTACTTGAGTACATGTACGTACAAAGAGGGAAATGAGGGCAGTAGTCATTTTGTGGCATAGACATACCTTATTATTCCTCAACGAAACACTTACTTAGGACCTGCTGGAAAGGCATTTTGCAGATGCAAGCAAAGGTCCTAATCCTGTGACTAGGAAGTGTACCCAAGTAAGCCTGACTTCATCAGTGAAAGTCCTTTAAAGAAATACATAGGCATTCCTTGAACAACATTTTAAACAGCAAATGGGACTCTAATCTTCCAACTGCCCGCTGTTGACTTTAAACCAAAGCTTTGATTCGTGACCACTGGGATCCAGCCAGCAGGGGATTGCTTTTCCTGATGGACTGTACCCAGGCTCTCACATTTGCTTAAGCAGCCCCCACAATTGTGTAAGCCAAATCTTTGCACTTAATTCTATGTGAATCTCCCTAACTATACATCTATCTTATGGGTTCTGCTTTTGTCTTTGAACCTTGACAGACATGGGTCTGACAGATTTGTCTTCACTGTTTTGACAGTCTTGACCATAAGTCTTCTGGACCATTGGCAAATAATTCCTCTGTCAGAAGATATTTGAGTAGTCCCTTCTGAAATCTCTTTCTTTTTAAAAAAATAATTTTCATATAACAACAAAAAGATTTGGTATAGAAAGAAAAATATAGTCCATCCCTATCATTTGGATTCTGTATTTGTGAATTTGCCTATATCCTAAAAGTTATGTATAATCCCCAAAATAATTCCCATGGTGCACTTCTAGTCATTGTAGGACATCATGCACTATGTGGAGAAGAGCGTTAAAATAATAACTCATCTTTCACCCAAGAGACTGGTGAAGTTTTGTAAATTCAATGAGAGACCTCAGGTTAGTGAGTTTATTTGGTTAATCAGTGATTTCTCTTAGAGTGGTAGAAAACAGAAAACCAAAAGGAAAGTTTTATCTTCCGTTGTACTTCTCTGGAAATATCCTATAAATACGCTAAAGCAGCATTTAAGCTGGATGAGGTGGTTTATACCTGTACTCTTAGCACTTTGGAAGGCCGAGACCGGAGGACCACTTGAAGCCAAGAGTTGAAGAACAGCCTGGGCTACAGAGTCATACACTGACTTTACCAAAAATTTCAACAAAAAAAAATTAGCCAGGTGATATAGTGTGAGCCTAAAGTCTTAGCTACTTGGAAGGCTGAAGCAGGAGGATTACTTGGAATTCAAGGCTGCAGGGAGCTATGATTATGCCACTGCACTCCAGAAGGAGACCCTTTCTCTAGAATAAATAAATGTGCACTTAGAGGAATGCCTGTATCATGGAAGAAACTCAATAAACAGTATAAAATGCACCTTAGTTAATTTCTAGCCTATGTATGCTCTGACAGGATTTATGTTACATATGATTCCTTCAGGCACTGGTGTTCAGAATGAAAGTGTGATGATAATTTAATCAGAGCTGCAGAGGTGTGTTCTAAATACTGCATAAACCTAATCATCTTTGTCTCCACCTTTCTGAATGCTCTAAATACCTGTAAAGAGGTGGGTGTGGTCTTCACAGATTCTTGTAAAAGGACGCAGAAGAGACAAGCTCAGTTTTCTCTGAAGGAGGACTGCACTTAGAACTGCATTTTGGTGACCTCTGAAATTCAGTACTGCAGTGAATGAGCTTCTGATCTTGAGGAGAACTTGACAAAATTATTTTTGGAAGAATCATTGTGGGAACCATTAAAAGAACACAGGGGTGAGTGAAACATATTGATAAAATTATATCATCTTTCCTTTACACAATAATCAATTACAGTGTTAAACATATCTCATTATCTTAAATCTACACAATGATACCATTTGTAACTCATGTTCTTACTATAGATTTTATGAATTATAAGGATACTAATTGTTATTTTGTGTTTTCTATGATTGTTTAATATAGTTCTGAAGAACCTAAAATATCTAGTGTTTGCTGCAACAGATATGTATGCATAATGAATATATGGAGTTGATACATATATGTACACATAGGTGTGTGTATATGTGTGTAATGAGTGTATTAATATTGTCGAATTGAATTGAGAAGACAACGAATGATGTAAGTTATTTGCTTTCATAACATTCAGGTTTTAGACATGACCGTAAATTAGTAAGGTAATGATGAGCGATGCACAATAGTGAAACTAAAACAATGAGAAAGCTCCCCAAAATATCCTACTTTAGAAATCAAAACACAGTTTTATGACCAAGTAAATTTATAAGACCTAATTTGGTATGTGATTGTGATTGTCCTCTTACTTGAGTCTCAATCTTATTAAACTGTGAAAAATTTCTTAAAATGTCTTAGATGAGCTCTGGAAAATATTTGCAGTTCTAAGATTTTTCACTGCTTTCACTTAAATTCAGAAGTGATTTCAAACTAGCAGCATAAAGGACTTAAAATTGCCAAAACAAAGATTATAGTTTTTATATTAAGGTTCTCCAGACAGAACCATAGGATGTATATGTATATGTGTGCAGATACACTCATGGGCCATTTGAGTCAGCCACAAACCACATATGGTGGTCCCATAAGATTATAATACCAATATGTTTACTGTACCTTTTCTGTATTCAAATATGTTTAGATACACAAATAGTTATCATTGTGTTACAGTTGCCTCCCGTATGCAGTACAGAACATACTGTACATGCATGTAGCCTATTGTACGAACAATAGGCTATAGTGTACTACATAGGTGTGTAGTAAGCTATACCATCTAGATTTGTGTGGTATATTCTATCATATTAAAACAATAAAACCACCTGCCTGGGCACTGTGGCTCATACCTATAATCCCAGCACTTTGGAAAGCCAAGGCGGGTAGATCACTTGAGGCCAGGAGTTCAAGTGCAGCCTGGCCAAGATGGCAAAACCCCGTCTGTACTAAAAAAATACAAAAATTAGCCAGGCCTAGTGTCACGTTCCTGTAATACCAGGTACTCGGGAACCTGAGGCAGGAGAATCACTCTGACCATGGAGGCAGAGGTTGCAGTGAGCCAAGATCATGCCACTGCATTTCAGCCTGCGTGACAGAGGGAAGCTCTGGCTCAAAAAAAAAAAAAAAAAAAAAAAAAAAAAAAAAAAAAAAAAAAACTCCTAAAAACACCTGACACATTTCTCAGAACATACATCTGTCCACAAGCTATACATGATTCTACATGGGACAGAATTCATCAGGAAAATTAATTTGCTTGATGATGGAATCTAGAGAGTTCCAATATAGGCTGTCTTCAAGCTGGTGTCCTGAGAATACCGGTATCCTGGCTAAGCTCAAGTCTGAAAGCCTCAGAACCAGTTTCAGGAGAGAGACGGAGGAAGTTGCCTTTTCTCTGCCTTTTTCTTTATATCTGAGGTATCAGCTGATTAGATGGTGCCCACACACATTGAGAGATGAGGCTCCCACTCAACTCACCAACTCACATGTCTCTCTCCTCTAGAAACACCTTCACAGACTCACCCACAAACAATGCTTCACCAGTTCCCTAGGTATTGGTTAATCCAGTCAGACTGATACTTAAAATTCGCCCTCACACCATGGAAATATAATTACACCTCTTTGAGTTTAACAAAAACCTCCTATATGTTATTCAGAGTTTGCACAGCCCTAGGGGAAGTTAATTTAATCCGCGAGAAAATGAAAAGACCCAATATCTTTAATAATTTTTCTTTTCTCTACTAGTAAACCTTGATTGGTTTAATTGCAGTCTTTTTCTTTGTTTATTTGGTTGGTTGGTTGTTTTTTTTTTTAATTTTGTTTTGATTTGGGTCTTTGTTTTTAATTTAATTTAATTTAATTTTAAGTCCTGGGATAACTGTGCAGGACGTGCAGGCTTGTTACATAGGTAAACTTGTGCCATGGTGGTTTGCTGCCCGGCTTTTGTGTCCCTCTATAAAAATATGTCATAGAACCCTCTGGCCATCTTCTCATATTTGTTCGGCCCAGGTATTTTTTTCCCACTCTCTCATAGTCATTCATCAGTTATTGAAGGAAGAATAGGAACAACGATGATTTATTCTGACCACTTAGAATCCAAAGCCAATTTCCAGATCCACATTCAGAAAATGGGTAATCGAATAGATTCATATTATGCTACAGACAGGAACTAGGAGTAGAAGGGACTGTGAGTCCTCTAGTTAGTAATATCTGCTATGAAGCCAGGAGACTCCCTCTACGTGTGAATTTTTAAGTTTGTAACAGAAGAAATAGTTTGTTGTACTTTAATGAACATTGTCAAGAGAAGAAAATATAACTATCACGTATCTCCACTTGTTTAGAAGCTTTTCATCAACCCAGGCCCCAAAATGACATGTTTCTCTTTGTTCCTCAGAAACATGAATTCTGGAATCTTGCAAGTCTTCCAGAGAGAACTCACCTGCCCCATCTGCATGAACTACTTCATAGACCCAGTCACCATAGACTGTGGGCACAGCTTTTGCCGGCCCTGTTTCTACCTCAACTGGGAAGACATCCCAATTCTTACTCAGTGCTTTGAATGCACAAAGTCAACACAGCAGAGAAACCTCAAAACCAACATTGATTTGAAGAAGATGGCTTCTCTTGCCAGAAAAGTCAATCTCTGGCTATTCCTGAGCTCTGAGGAGCAAATGTGTGGCACTCACAGGGAGACAAAGAAGATGTTCTGTGAAGTGGACAGGAGCCTGCTCTGTTTGCTGTGCTCCAGCTCTCAGGAGCACGGGGATCACAGACACTGTCCCATTGAGTCGGCTGCTGAGGAACACCGGGTAAGTGATGCCTCTGAAGATTGATTTCTGTAAAGGATGCATAAAATTCCTGTGGGTCTATTTTCTTGGAGATTGGATAAAGCCAACTCTGAGTCCCTTTAAGCAGCTTCCAACCTCTGGGCTTTGACAAACATGAAGGGAAACAAAGGAAATGCCATTTACTAGGGGCTTATCTGTCTCTCATTCTGGGCCCCCTCCCTATGTCATGGTCTGCACTCGTGCTTCAATTTATGGCTCTTTTGCAGGAGAAGCTTTTACAGAAAATGCAGTCTTTATGGGAAAAAGCTTGTGAAAATCACAGTAACCTGAATGTGGAAACCACCAGAACCAGACACTGGAAGGTTAGTCCTGTACTACTCTACCTTCTCCAGGAACTTATGGTGGGCAAATGGGTGACTCTTAAAGTAGGAACTTGATATCAAACTGTAATGTTTCTGGGATTCAGTAAAAAAAAAAAAAAAAAAAAAAAAAAAGCGAGAGAAAGCATTGAGAAAAAGTGGCCTCATTTTTATATAGAATAGTATGCCTGTTAGGTAAGATTTCTAAGAAAACCACTGATGTCACCCAAAGCATGCTGGTTTGTTTCATGCAAACCTATAGTTATACACCAATAGATCCAAGAAACTGGGCCATGTCACAGCATTCTATATGTGCTGGTTGGATAAATGCTGGGCATAAGAGTTATTTGGCGGTCATGGAATGCTCAACTGAAACTTCTGAGTGTCGGTCAGCATTAATCTGAATGCTGGTGTGCAAGTAGTATTTGGAATTGTATGGAAAATTTGAGGCAGAAAAATTGACAGGACAAATCTAGGGCAACCATGAAATTAAGAATCTCAACTAATTAATGTTGAATAATACATAACAGATGATGAGAAAAGTGGTGAGAAATACGGATTTGTGTCTTGAGGGAGACATGTAAACATGCCAGAAATATGGGAACTAGTATCTAAATAAAAGGAGAACTCCGAGGACTTCAGAAAAATATTAAAAATAATTTTTTCTTTGTGGATGTATACTTTGAGTGTATGATAGCTAATATTAGTTTGTTGAAAAGTATTTCAGGAGAACCTAGTCTATGTTGAATATTAAAGCAGAAAATATACTAGTAAAGAAGAAAGGAAGCACCTTTGTCCACACAAATCCTACAATCCAAACGAGAGAGTCAAGTGGTCAATATGCAAATATATGCAATACATGGTGTATTTGAGTGTGGTGGGTTTTTTGTTGGAGAATAATCAAGCAGGGAAGTAGAAAAGGACAATAGAGGCCAGAAACTAGAGATTAGCGTCTGAGTTTTAAATAGGGTGGTCAGAAAAAAGACTCACTGAAAAATTCAAATTGAAACAAAGTTTTGAAGAGGAAGGGGAACACAAATGTGTGTGTGGATATACATGTGGACAATGAGTGTGTATATATATGTATATGTATGTATGTGTGTGTGGTTGTGTGTATATATATGTATATATGTATATGTATGTGTGTGTGTTTGTATACATATATATTTTATTTATTTATTTATATATACATATATATGTAATTCTAGTTGGAGAGAACAGCATATGCAGTAATTTTGAGTTTGTTTATATTTGGAGGCCTGAGGAACCACAAAGAAGTCTATGTTTCAGATTGGGATGACTTCGAAAAAGAATGGAAGGAAATGAATTCAGAGAGACAAAGATGGCCAAATCATAAATGCAGCCTTATTAGGATAGGTTTTGCTGGGTGAAACGCATTTAGCTGGACATGTTAGTCTAAGGTCATTTTATATATAATGAGTTTAAGCAATGTGTTGCATATCTCAGAAATAGAAATAATTGTTTCTTTCTAGTAACTATAGCTCTATACTCCAACTCTTAAGCATGAACTGTTCTTACTTTTCCATAAACATGGGCTGGAATAGAGAAATTCAAATTGTGTTTTATTATTTCCAACTATCTTAGAAAACACATTATCTTGAATAAATTTAATGTAATTGGTCAGATACAGCTATGTTGACCTTTATGCAGAAAGAAAGGAAAGGAACAAAATTTGTAGATTCTAAGAACTGGCAAGACTGAGGTTTAAACTATTGGATGTTTGAGAGACAAAAAGAATCAGTGAGATTTAATAGGAGATGAATAAATACATTTCTCTTTTGACTAACCCATTATCACTGCAGGATTATGTGAATTTAAGGCTAGAAGCAATTAGAGCCGAGTATCAGAAGATGCCCGCATTTCACCATGAAGAAGAAAAAC
>NW_026653789.1:0-10969 GCF_009828535.3 Hylobates moloch | reverse complement strand
CCACTGAGCCCAGCTCGTTTTTAAAAAAGGATTTCTTGACCAGTCTCGGTGGCTCACACCTGTAATCCCAACACTGTGGGAGGGAGAGGTGGGTGGATCAACTGAGGTCAGGAGTTCGAGACCAGCCTGACCAACATGGAGAAACCCTGTCTCTACTAAAAATGCAAAATTAGCCAGGCATGGTGGTGCTTGCCTGTAATCCCAGCTACTTGGGCCTGGTAATTGAACCCCTCAGACCTGAGGATGAGAAACCTTGCCTCAGTTCTTCCCCAGGTGATCAGCCCAGGGGTAAGGAAGGAGAGACCGGAAAAGAGGACCCATGAGAAGGGCCCCCTCCTGGAGTTTGAGGCCCACTCCCTCCTGCCCTGGCTTCTCCTCTGTCTAGGACTCCTCCCTGCTCTGCCCCACTCCTGGAGACATGATTCATGGGAGGCTGCGTTTAAGTACACGCCTCAGCGGCATCCCTAAGCCCAAAGTGGGCAGGCTCACCTGCAGGGGATCAGAGTAACATGGCAGGAAGGGAGGGTGAAGGCCACCCTGGAACCGCACCTCTCTGCCTCACATCACTCGGGTGCATTCCTCCCTCACCTCACTCAGGCAGCGGCATGAGTTCAATAGGAATGATGCCCTGCTCCCTCTGCTGCCTCTTTTTAGTCTTGGGGCTACCATAACACTTTCCCTTCCCCAGCACTGCCAACCTGCTGGGACATTGGGCTTCCCTCTCCCAGGGTCCTGGGGACAGGCCCATCCCATATCATACCTGCAGAGAGACACTTTTTTCCCCAGATCAGCCAGGTTTCATGAGTTAAATGCAGACCTGAATCATACCAAGCTGAGATTGGGGTACACACTCTCCTCTACTGAAAAGTAGTGAGGGATTCCAACTTGGTGAGAGGGAGAGTGGGGCAGAACCAGACCAGACAAGAGTGCTCACCTGGAAAAAGCCTGCTATCAAAGGCCTTGGTGAGTGCTGGGTGTGGTGGCTCACTCCTCAGCACTTTGGGAGGCTGAGATAGGTGGATCACTTGAGGCAAGGAGTTTGAGCCCAGCCTGGGGAACATGGCAGAATCCCATCTCTACTAAAAATACAAAAATTAGCTAGGCATGTTATGCTCCTGTAATCACTGCTACTCAGGAGGCTGAGGCAGGAGAATCGCTTGAACTGGGGAGGCAGAGGTCGAAGTGAGCCAAGATTGTGTCACTGCACTCCAGTCTGGGAGACAGAGTGAAACTGTGTCTCAAAAAAAAAAAAAAAAAGAAAATGGCCTTGGCAGAAGGACAGGCCTGGCAGTGCCTTCCCTTGAATTTCTCCTGGGTAGGCCCCTGCCATGAGGAGGCGCTTCCTTCTTCCTGTCCATGGCCCACAACAAAGGAATGTGTGCTTCTAAGGGATTTGGTGGGGCACTTTTGGCAGAACTGAAAACCTTCTTCAGGTGGTTTTTTTGTTGTTGTTGTTGTTGTTGTTGTTGAGATGGAGCCTCGCTCTGTCACCCAGGGTGGGGTGCAGTGGCACAATCTTGGCTCACTGCAACCTCTGCCCCACCCTGGGTTCAAACATTTCCCATGTCTCAGCCTCCTGAGTAGCTGAGATTATAGGCATGTGCCACCACGCCTGGCTAATTTTTGTATTTTTTTTAGAAATGGGGTTTCACAATGTTGGCAAGGCTGGTCTCAAATTCCTGACCTCAAGTGATCCACCCACCTCGGCCTCCCAAAGTGCTGGGATTACAGGCATGAGCTACCATGCCCAGCCCCTTCAGGGGGGTTTTGAGGCTTCACTACAATACTAGTTTCCCGTGGCTGCTGCAACAAATTACCGCACACTAAATGTCAGTGCTTTTTATAAGGTGAAACAGATTAGCTTGTGGGGCTTTTGTTGTGATGGTGATTTATTAGATTATTTAAAGACAGTAATGCTCAAGTGTTGTAAAATTATAAAAACAATCTTCACATTTCATAATTTTTTTTTTTTCAGACAAAGTTTCACACTGTTGTTCAGGCTGGAGTTGCAATCTCGGCTTACCACTACGTCTGCCTCCCAGATTCAAGAGATTCTCCTGCCTCAGCCTCCCAAGTAGCTGGGACTACATGTGTGCGTCACCCTGCCCAGATAATTTTTGTACTTTAGTAGAGACGGGGTTTCACCATGTTGACCAGGATGGTCTTGATCTCTTGATCTCGTGATCTGCCTGCCTCGGACTCCCAAAGTGCTGGGATTACAGGTGTGAGCCACCCCTCAGCCCACATTTCATAACTTTAAAGCAGTATTAATGGTAATTGCCTTAGGGAAAGATACTTTTGTTGTGATATATAAGTATGATATTCAAGTATATTGTACAGCAAAGGACCTTAAACCTAAGTCAGCAGTAATGTGTTATATGGTACACTTAAAACTTTAATACAAATATTAATGTTTAGCAAATTGACCTTAACACATAATGATAGCAAAAAAATGGAGCTGTTCTGATGATAGACCATTGGTTCTGTCTGATTTTAATACTCCCCATGCTCTTGACTTTTTCTTTTTTTCTTTGAAACAGTCTTGCTCTCTCACCCAGGCTGGAGTGCAATGGTGCGATCTTAGCTCACTGCAACCTCCACCACTCAGGTTCATGTGATCCTCCCACCACAGCCTCCCTAGTAGCTTGGACTACAGGCGATTGCCACCACGCCTGGCTAATTTTTATATTTTTAGTAGAGATGGGGTTTCACCATGTTGGCCAGGCTCGTCTCAACTCCTGACCTCAGGTGATTCACCTGCCTCGGCCTCCCAAAGTGTTTGGGTTACAGGCATGAGCCACTGTACCTGGCTACCTCTTGACTTTTTATAGCTGTTATATTATTTTCATCTTAAGGAAATAAATGTTAGCTGAAATGATACAGTTCAGGAGAATCTTCTGCTTCTGTTACTAAAAAAAATTATTTTTATAAGTCCAATAAGGTTATGCTAATGTTTATGTTTGGAAAATATTACCTTTTCTGGCCAGGCCTGGTAGCTCATGCCTGTAATACCAGCACTTTGGGAGGCCGAGGTGGACGGATCTCCTGAGGTCAGCAGTTCAAGACCAGCCTGACCAACATGGTGAAACCCTGTCTCTACAAAATACAAAAATTAGTAGGGCATGGTGGCAGGTGCCTGTAGTCCCAGCTACTCGGGAGGCTGAGACAGGAGAATTGCTTGGATCCAGGAGGCAATGGTTGCAAAAAAATACTTCTTCCGTTTACTACTATCTGTATTAAATAATATTAGCTGGTATGTTTTTCTGGCTTTATAATGTGGTTCAGATTTCTGTAGAAATTCTGGCTGTATCTACGTTGCCTTAAAGTAATGGGATATTTCTTTTGTTTTTTTCAGCTGGAGTTTCATTTTGTCGCCCATGCTGGAGTATGATCCTCACGCACTGCAATCTCTGCCTCCCAGGTTCAAGTGATTCTCCTAGCTCAGCCTCCTGAGCAGCTGGGATGACAGGCACCTGCCACAACGCCTGGCTAATTTTTGTATGTTTAGTAGAGATGGGGTTTCACCATGTTGGCCAGGCTGGTCTTGAACTCCTGACTTCATGATCTGTCTGCCTCAGCCTTCCAAAGTGTTGGGATTACAGGTGTGAGCCACCATGGCCAGCCTTTCTTTTCTTCTCAAAGCCACCTTTGGTGATGAAATGTAAAATATGCACCAGTGAATATTACTTTGCTGAATATTACCTAATGAATATTAAGTATTTATTCTCACCTTTCAGACATGAACTTATGAATTCAACACATGAAGACTTACAACTTGATAAACCAGCTTTAGGAGGTAGGTCTTCAGTCTTAAATCAGATTAGAAGATTGTGTGAAATAATTATTTAATGCTTAACAATGATTTTTTTAATGGTACCTTTCACATGAAATAAGATCCCTCTTACTTTTAATTATGTTCCAGGACAGGAGAATTCATGTTATCAAAATTCTAATACTCTTTAGAACAATAAACTCATTTTCTTTTTATTAACCCCTTATAAATACATGCATTTATGGGTAGACATAACTAAAAGCACAATAGTTGCCCTACTTTTGACATGTAAGATTTATCTGACATAATGCATTGAAGAGTTTATAATTGAAGTCTACACTAGTCAACTGAAAAAGCATTCAACAAATGTCCACGATACCCAGGACATAAGAAGGTTCCTTTTAGAGTATGGAGCCATGCATATCATCTCTTAATTGTTAGATGTGTTTTGAAAGAAATAGAAATATATTTGATTTTCATACTTGTTTTGGCTTTGGAGTGGAGTGCAGACAAAAAAGAATGGAATCACACTGTTTAGATTTACTAAAATGGAAGAATTGCCAGCAAGATCATATGCCTAGTCTCCCCATAGCAAATGGCACCTGCTAACTGTTCACTGTTTTTTCTTTGAGATGACGTTTTCCTCTGTTGCCCATGCTGGAGTGCAGTGGTATGATCTCAGCTCACTGCAAGCTCCACCTCCTGGGTTCAAGCAATTCTCCCTACCTCAGCCTCCCAAGTAGCTGGGATTACAGGCACCTGCCACCATGCCTGCCTAAGTTTTTTATTTGCAGTAGAGTTTGGGTTTCACCATGTTGGCCAGGCTGGTCTGGAACTGCTGACCTCAGGTAATCTGCCCGCCTTGGCCTCCCAAAGTACTGGGATTATAGGCATGAGACAGCCTGTCCTGCCTGCTAGTGGTTCTTGAGCACACAGTTCTGCTTTTTCCTAGCTTTAACGAATGTCTGGTTCTTCCTTTTTTTTGTGCAGTGTATGTCAGCATTGTTTCAGTAATAAATACAATCTGGATCTTAGAAATAATATTAGTCACAGGTGCCAGGTGCAGTGGCTTACGCCTGTAATCCCAGCACTTTGGGAGGCTGAGACGGGTGGAGCACAAGGTCAGGAGATCGAGACCATCCTAGCTAACATGGTGAAACCCCTTCTCTACTAAAAATACAAAAAATTAGCCAGGTGTGTGTAGTCCCAGCTACTCGGGAGGCTGAGGCAGGAGAATGGTGTGAACCCAGGAGGCGGAGCTTGCAGTGAGCCGAGATTGTGCCACTGTACTCCAGCCTGGGTGACAGAGCGAGACTCCATGTCAGAAAAAAAAAAAAAAAATTAGTCACAGGAAAGAAAAATACTGCCATTTTATAATAATAATATTTAATAACCTAAGTTATTAAACCCATTAGATTTTGAAAACTTGTATTCCTGTGATTTCGATAGTGAATGAAGTATGGTATACCAGAATCACTAAATTATGAAAGATGGTAGATTAGCTTTTTGCAAAAAAATCTGGTAAGTCTGTTTTTTCCCCTTCAATTAAATTATATTACTGAGTAATGTTTTTTATAATGATATTTTATTTAGGAAAGTAAATACAATGAGTAGTACTCAGCTCCAGTTTTCTCTTACTGTTTTGTTTTTGAGACAGAGTTTCGTTCATGTTACCCAGGCTGGAGTGCAGTGGCGTGGTCTCGGATCACTGCAACTTCCATCTCCCAGGTTCAAGCTATTGTCCTGCCTCAGCCTCCCAAGTAGGTGGGATTACTGGCACCTGCCACCATGCCCAGCTAATTTTTATATTTTTAATAGAGATGGGGTTTCACCATGTTGGTCAGGCCAGTCTCGAACTCCTGATCTCAGGTGATCCACCCACCTCAGCCTCCCAACCTGCTGGGATTATAGGCCTGAACCACCACGCCCGGGCTCTCATACTTTTTTTATTTTTTTTTCGAGATGGTGTCCAGGCTGGAGTGCAATGGTGCAATCTTGGCTCACTGCAACCTCTACCTCCTGGGTTCAAGCGATTCTCCTGTGTCAGCCTCCTGAATAGCTGGGATCACAGGCATGTACCACCACACCTAATTTTTTTTTTGTATTTTTTGTAGAGATGGGGTTTCACCATGTTGGCCAGGCTGGTCTTAAACTCCTGACCTTAGGTGATCCACCTGCCTTGGCCTTCCAGAGTGCTGAGATTACAGGTGAGAGCCACCGAACTCCTCCAGGAGTGGATTATTTTTATGGTTCACCTTTTAGACCATAGAGAATAACTTCCTGATGTTGCCATGCATTCGTAAACTGCCATGGCGTTAGTGGGAGTGTAGCAGTGAGGATGACCAGAGGTCACTTTCGTCGTTATCTTGGTTTTCGCTGGCTTTTTTCCTGCAACTCATTTTATCAGCAAGGTCTTTATGACCTGTATATTGTGCTGACCTCCTCCATCACCCTGTGACTTAGAAAGACTTAACCATCTGGGAATGCAGCTCAGTAGGTCTCAGCCTCATTTTACCCAGCTCCTATTTAAAATCTAGTTGCTCTCATTCAAATGCCTACGACAGTATTGCTGCTTTCTTTAAGGTTCCTGAAAGAGAGAGAGGAAATATTAGATTTTTCATGGCTGTGAACCACTGCAAGTATTGAGGAAATATTTACTACTTCCAGCCTCATAATCCTGCAGTCATTTGGCACCTGTGAGTCAGGTGCGGGGTGGGGGCGGGGAACTGCCCCATACATTCTGGAGCATTCAATCTGGTGGGGAAAGGTGTAGTAAGTAGGAGATATTTACTACATAAGGTGTTAAGGTCTGGGATAGAATTAAGTAGAATAAGGGGATGGGGAGGCAGGGGGTGTGATTGGGGCAGCCTTGATGATACCTGAGGAGCACATTCTGCAGTGGGCCTCACCTCTTTCGGAAACTTCCACTTTTTTCACTCTCAACTTCAACAATTGGTTCTTTTTTATTTTATAGAAAGTTTGTTAGAATTAGGTTTATATATTTTCTTGTTGAATTAACAGAATAATTTTATTTAACATCACTCTCTAGTGTGACTGAAAGCCTCTAATCCTTTACTGTTATTTGTTTATGGGCATATTTGCTTTTACAGCTATGATAATTATTTTATTTTGTGTGGTTTCTCAAAAACACGTGTTTCTTATATCAAAGAGTCTGTATACTAGAGTCTTTCAGATTTGGTGCTAATAACATTAAGTAAGAATTTAAGACAAGTCTTGAGATGTTAGAGGAAAGCCAGTTTAAGAACAAATAAATTAATTATTAAGTTATTTATTTTGAGTTGACATTTAAGTTGAGGTGTGGAGGTGGAGGAGACAGTTGGATAAATGAGTTTAGAAGTAAGGAGAAAGATCTGGGAATAGATATAATTTTGGATTTTATAGTGGCGTTTTGATAGCAATTGTTGATATCGCCAAAATAATTCATCAAGGAGCTCCCTGACAGCTCCCCGACCTTTCTTTTTAAAGAAACAGAGTTGGCCGGGTGCGGTGGCCCATGCCTGTAATCCCAGAATTTTGGAAGGTGGATCACCTGAGGTCGGGAGTTTGAGACCAGCCTGACCAACATGGAGAAATCCCATCTCTACTAAAAATACAAAATTAGCTGGGTTTGGTGGTGTGTGCCTATAATCCCAGCTACTCGGGAGGCTGAGGCAGGAGAACTGCTTGAGCCCAGCAGCCAGAGGTTGCAGTGAGCCGAGATCACACCATTACCCTCCAGCCTGGGCAACAAGAGTGAAACTCCATCTCAAAAAAAAAAAAGAAAGAAAGAAACAGGGTCTTCTTATGTTGTCTGGGTTGGACTAGAACTCCTATGCTCACGTTATCCTCCTGCCTCAGTCTCCAAGTAGCTGGGGCTACAGGCACATGCCAGCATGTCCAGCTTTGAGCCACTCCCACCCATCATGTTGCAAAATATTTAAATGTTACATACAGAGGTGCGAGGGAGATGTGCATATAAGCAGCACCATGTAAATTGCTTGAATCTTTTTTTTAGAGTTCTGTTTGGATGTGGCTTCAGAGCAGGGATTAGTCAATTCATTTTTACTTTTTTCTTTCTTTTTTTTTTTTTTTGAGGTGGATTCTCACTCTGTCACCAGGCTGGAGTGCAGTGGCAAAATCTCAGCTCACTTCAGCCTCTGCCTCCTGGATTCTCTTGCCTCAGCCCCCTGAGTAGCTGGGATTACAGGTGCCTGCTACCATACCCGGCTGATTTTTTGTTTGTTTGTTTGTTTGTTGTATTTTTGGTAGAGGCAGGCTTTCACCATGTTGACCAGGCTGGTCTCGAAATCCTGACTCATGTGATCCACCTGCCTCAGCCTCCCAAAGTGCTGGGATTACAGGTATGAGTCACAGCACCCGGCTGTTTTATTTTACATTTTTAAATCACAATTTTTATACCTATTCAAAAGTAGAGAAAATAGTACAATGACCACTAAAATACCCATTCCTCAATTTCTGTTATCTTTAAGATTGTCTCACATTTTGTTCTATTCCTTTACCTCCCTTTGCAGGAATATTGCAAAGCACATTAGTCATCACACCATTTTATCTGTTCAGTGTGCATCCCCGAACAGCATTTACGTATTCCTACACAGCCAGTATCTCATCACATCTGACAAAATTGACAATGATTTTTTTGGTGTCAGCTCATATGCAGCCCTTAGTTGAGTTTCCTCACTCTTTTCTTTTCTTTTTCTTTTTTTTTTTTTTTTTTGAGACAGAGTCTTGTACTGTCACCCAGGCTGGAGTACAATGGCGTAATCTCGGCTCACTGCAGCCTCTGCCCCCTGTGCTCCAGCGATTCTCCTGCCTCAGCCTCCTGAGTAGCTGGGATTACAGGCACATGCCACCATGCCTGGCTATTTTTTCTATTTTTAGTAGAGACGGGGTTTCGCCATATTGGCCAGGCTGGTCTTGAACTCCTGACCTCAGGTGATCCTCCCACCTCGGCCTCCCAAAGTGCTGGGATTACAGGCATGAGCCACCACACCCAGCCAAGTTTCTCACTCTTACATGGACAGTATCTCATTTTCTCATTATCTGAAAAATTATGCTTTAAATCTGGATCCAAAAAATCTTCATGTGCTAACTTTGGTTGTTAGGCTTCCTGTAATCTAAACTGGCCTCTGCTTACTTTTTTTATTTCCCATTCCATGAATTCTGTGTGCAAAGTTTTATATATATATATATATATATATTAGTTTGGGGAAACATTGACTTGTTTTTCATGTAGATGAAATTTGCCTGAAATGTGCTAATGCAGGCCGGGTGCAGTGGCTCATGCCTGTAATCCCAGCCCTTTAGGAGGCAGAGATGGGTGGATCACTTGAGGTTAGGAATTTGAGACCAGCCTGGCCAACATAGCGAAACCCCGACTCTACTGAAAAGTACAAAAGTTATCCAGGCATGGTGGCAGGCACCTGTAATTTTAGCTACTCAGGAGGCTGAGGCAGGAGAATCACTTGAACCCAGGAGGCAGAGGTTGGAATGAACCAAGATCATGCTACTGCACTCCAATCTGGGTGACGGAGCAAGACTCCATCTCGAAAAAGAAAAAAATTAGTATTTAGGTTGTATTCTTTATTGTCTATAATGATTTTTTTTCTCTCTCTTCTTCCTAAAGATATTGAAAAATAGAGTTCAGTCTTTTAAGATCTTAGAGTTATTTTGTCTTGAGACCAGGGCACTTAAATTTGCCAAAATCAGGCTCTTAATGATGGGTAATATTTATTTATTTATTTATTTATCTGTTTATTTATTTATTTTTGAGATGGAGTCTCGCTCTGTCACCCAGACTGGAGTGCAGTGGCGCGATCTCTGCTCACTGCAAGTTCTGCCTCCCAGGTTCATGCCATTCTCCTGCCTCAGCTTTCTGAGTAGCTGGAACTACAGGTGCCCGCCACCACACCCAGCTAATTTTTTGTATTTTTAGGAGAGATGGGGTTTCACCGTGTTAGACAAGATGGTCTCAATCTCCTGACCTCATGATCCGCCCTCCTCGGCCTCCCAAAGTGTTGGGATTACAGGCGTGGCTATTCTTATTATTATTATTTTAGTTTTTAAAATTTTTATTTCTCAGCCTTGGGATTCTTTTATATAACAATGCATGTATCTTCAAAGATAGAAAACATATACAGTTATCATTAAAATGGGAGAACTCAGAATACACAATCATGGAGCAGTGCCCTCCACCAGCCCCCCAGCTAGCTACAGCTGCAAGCATGATTCTCATGCTCTCTTGTATCTAGTGTTCAACTAGTGACACTGCTTCTTCACTCATGGGGAAGGGCCAGCAGCAAATGGCACTCAAGCATGGGGGCTTGAGAAAGATCCCACACACTCGAGGCCATGTTGGAGACATTTCATGAAAGGATTAGGTGGGTTACCCCTGGCTTTCTGCCCCAGAGTTTATCAAGACTGATATTAAAGTAAATGCATTGTAAGCCACACATACAAGTTGTGGAGTGAAATAAACTGAGTGATTTTTTTGTTTGTCCTGTTTTATAGACTAATTAAATTGTGGTCTTGGATTGGGGGTAGGATTTTGTGATTATTATTATTTTTATTATACTTGAAGTTCTGGGGTACATGTGCAGAACATGCAGTTTTGTTACATAGCTATACACACGTACCATGGTTGTTTGCTGCACCCATCAACCCCTCATCTACATTAGGTATTTCTCCTAATGCTATCCCTTCTTTAGCCCCCAACCCCTTGACAGGCCCCGATGTGTGATGTTCCCCTCCCTGTGTCCATGTGTTCTCATTATCCAACTCCCACTTATGAATGAGAACATGTAGTTTTTGATTTTCTGTTCTTGTGTTAGTTTGCTAAGAATGATGGTTTCCAGCTTCATCCATGTTCCTGCAAAGGACATGAACTCATCCTTTTTTATGCCTGCATAGTATTCCATGGTGTATATGTGCCACATTTTCTTTATGTGGTCTATCATTGATGAACTTTTGGGCTAGTTCCAAGTTTTTGCTATTGTGAATAGTGCCACAATGAACATACTTGCATATGTGTCTTTATAGTAGAATGAGTTATAATCCTTTAGGTATATGCCCAGTAATGGGATTGCTGGATCAAATGGTATTTCTGGTTCTAGATCCTTGAGGAATCGCTACACTGTCTTTCACAATGGTTAGCCTAATTTACACTCCCAACAACTGTGT
>NW_026653788.1:0-10971 GCF_009828535.3 Hylobates moloch | reverse complement strand
TCAGATATAACATGTCACTGCTTCTGTCAGGGCTGGTTGCTGGCCTCGCATTTCCTTCACTTCCTGAGGAATTCAGAGGGGTACTCAAGCCTTTCAGATACTCAGAAGCAGCAGGAGCACATTTCACTTTAGTCTCGCAGATCATCACATTGCTAAACTCACTTTCTTCTTCACTGAAGCACTGAATTTTTTAATGCCATAGGAAGTTTCCGACAGCAGATGACCAATCATGTGCCACTCCTTTGAAACTTCTGTAACATCCCTCTTATAAACATTGGCGTTGTCATTATCTGTGGGTCAGTCATAGATATAAAAGAATGGAAGTGTTATTGTTACTTCATGGAATGTATGTCCACATTAGCACAATCTGAGTAACGCTGACAGCCTCTGTGTATACAATGTGAGGTCCGTTATTGCACATTTGGAAAAAAGTCTGGGGAACCCAGTCACCTGATAAGGATGAGTCGCTGATCTCTGAAAACTCTATTATAATGGTTGATAGCAGTGACCCAAAATTTATATGTTGAACCTGGTTCTATACTACAAACTTGCACAGACATTTTGGAAGGAAGGATATGTTGAGCTGCCACCAGGCAGTCACTGGTCCTCATCCATTTATATTTGACCTTGAAGGCAGCGGTCGAAGAATTCCCAATTGCCCAAGGAAATCAAGTGACATAGACCAACGTCTCTGATGCAGTGGAGATAATCAGGTGATCTGGTGCCTCTGGAGCGTCACTGTGCCTAGATGAATCTGTAAGCACCACTCCAAAATTGTTGTTTGCAGCTTCTGAAACAACAGGATACTTGGGGGTGCCCACGGGGTGAGAGGATGTCTGGGTGCCTTTTGATGCTGCTGTTTTTGTTTGCTGGTTCAGAAGGTAAGCATGGCAGGTGGGTTTTCACTTGCATCACTTCTTGCTACCATCAAGAGTTCATAAAGACCAGATGGCTCCATTTCAGCTAAATGAAGCTCACTTTCACTTCCTGGGATTCAAACCCTGTGCCAACTTCCCATCACATCAACTTCATAGTCCAGATTTTGATACTTCACAAAACAGGCATTGATGGGCAGTCCACTTTCCTTGCCTGCCCTCCACACCAGGTTGTATGTATCTGGTATGGGGGTCTGTAGGGTTTCAATTTGGTGGGGGCCTCAGGAACAGAGATACCACTAACATTTTTCTCTGATGGTGATTCCACTGCACTGGGATGTACTTTATCTGAAAATGAGCTGAATAATCCAGTTTCTGAACCATCTCTTATTTTTTTTCATTATTCTGAGTAGCAACAAAGAGTGTGACTATTTCTCCTTTTGTTTGTTTCAAAAAGAACAACCATGAGAGGTGGTTCTGCCTGTGTGGTACCATGTTCATCTGTAGCTTCACAGATGTATTTCTCCACATGCTCCTACATCACAGCCTGAGTATGGAGAGAGCTCAAGCCAGCTTGGGACATGATGAAGTAGACAGGCTCTAGGTCCAAGATTCCAGGTATTGGTAAGTGTGACTTTTGGATCTAAGGACTTAAGAGAGATGGCTGGTTATTAATCCATGGCTGTCATACCAACAAATGACCGGACCCAACAGCCTGGTGGCATTGAAGGACAGAGTAACAAAGTCTCCATCTACCACTTTTGTGCTTGTTGTTGCCAAAATTATAACTTGCTTGAATCCATTGCCTTTTTCTATTTCAAGTCTTCCAGTAGACTGCATAAATCCAAACTCATATCTGCTAAACACTGATGTAGCTTTGTACCTTGCATAATAACCCCACTGAATTTCAGTCAATTTCCTGCTGTTCAATGTCTTGAGGAAGGATGATTAGGCTGTGCATTATGAAACCAGTTATGGTTGGCAGCTGGGTTCCTACAAACATCAGAGATAAAGTGTTCTGTGGAAAATAGAGACACTATCTGATCCTGTAGTCCCTTAGAGTAGGAGCGTGTTCAAGTACATTAACCATGGATGCCACATATTTTACATCTCCAGAGTTGTTTCCTGCCATGCAGGAATCGTTTCCAGAGTCCACTGGGTCAATGCTATCTATGGCAAGATGAGAATACAACCTTCTCCAGTTGCTTCCCGGGGCAATATCCTGCCTGTTCTTTAGCCAACACACTTGAGGAGCCAGGACCCCACTAAACACACACTCCAAAGGTACAGGGCTATGTGAATGAACAGCTAATACCTGTGAACAAGCAGGGGAAGAATGCCAAAATCATCTGAAGAAAGGTGACTCACAAGGAGCTTTTGGCCAATGGGTTCAACTTTTAATTCATGTGTGGCCGGATTGTAAGCTGCAGATTTGTATGATCCCTTGTCCTCTAAGGATACATTCAAAATCTAAAGATGTACTTGTGGAGGGTTTAAGTGATTCTTTGTGGAATGCTTCAGACTCTTCCCCCGGATTTTAGCGCACACCTCAGCTTTGTGGTTACTCTCTGGTGCCCTGCAGCCAATGAAACCAGCACCTTTATTATTTTGCTGTGATAAAATGCTTTGTGGATGAATCAAAATCACCAAGAACTGCTGTGGATACTGCTCCAGGGCCACTTACAACAACATTGACCTATTGTTGAAAATGCATTGGCAGTAACCCAAAAGGGAGGAGCTAAGAGAAAGAAATTGTCAAAGTCCCCTGATGAATCTTAATATATTCCATGTTTCTATTCTATTTTTTCCATTATGCGACCTTGAGATGTGAGTGGTCACAGGTTTAGCAGAACGATATAGTTCTACAGGTCCACTACGTTTCTGGATGGCAGAGGGTAGCTCAGAAGTGAAATAAGGTGCCATGTCAGGACTCCCAAAAGAGCAGAGAATCGTAAGAGTAATAGTCCAGATGGTGGTGTCCATAAAGGGCCAAGATGTGGATGCAGAGCGCCAGATTACAGAAGCAGGCAGGACAGGCTTCCAGAACAAAACCCAAGCCTTGGTTCATTTTCCAAACTACTGTAGTCCAGGGTAAGCAAAGTCATTCTTTAACCTTGACTCCTTCCTGCTTACTAAAGACTTCCATCAGGGACAGTCTTCATGCTGCCCACAGGGTGTCTCCCAAAATGAGAGTAACAGCTGGCTTACATCTTCAGTGATTCAAGTCTGCAAGGTGAATACACTTGTGCTTGGGAAAGCAGAGAAGCCACTTACTCTTCTTAGCCTGGAACTCACTTCAGTGCTAAAAGCACATCATAGCAGTTCTGCTTGCAATAAAGTCCAAACTAACAATCTGCCTTTGGGTTGAGCTTTTCTCTTACAAAATAAGCTGTTAAGTCATGCCTTGATTTTAGGTCTCTCCACGGGGCGAGCTAAGCATCTAGCGCTCCCATGTGGCGGCCAGCTGGGAAAGCCACCCCTGTGTCATGCCCTCCGGTGTGAGGCAGCGGCTGTGGTGGCGGCTGTGATCTGAAGGGGCCCCTTCAGGCCCCGCATGGGGCAGAGGAGGGTGTGGTGCCTCCCGCGCCAGGGCAGAAGCGCTGGTGGGGAGAGCGGGCCGCGAGGTCCCAGCTCTCCTTGCACTGAGTGACCTCAGCAGGGAACCAGGGCTCAGGGGAGGGTAACTGGGTTGGGGGTGGGGTGCGGAGTGACAGGACCCATCCCTGTGGCAATGCGACTCTGAATGGAGGCCTGCCTACAGGTCACCACGTGGTCACAAGGCCCAACAGGAGCAGGAGAGGAGCAGGAGGAGGAGCGATCCCAGACAGAGACAGGCAAGGCAGGCTGCAGAGACAGTCCCCAGTCGGTATTTTTTTAACCCGTCCTTCTCCCTCCACCCTCAAGTAGTCCACAGAGTCTACTTTTCCCATATTGATGTCTATGTGCGTTCAATATTTAGCTCCCCCATGTAAGTGAGAACATACAGCATTTGGCTTTCTATCCTGCGTGAATTTGCTTAGAATTAAGGCCTCCAGCTCCATCCACATTGTTGTAAAGGATGTGATTTCATTCTTTTTACGACTGTATAGTATTCCATGGTGTATATGTACCATATGTTATTTATACAGTCTACCATTGATGGACTCCTGGGTTGATTAGGTCTGTGCTATTTTGAATAGTGCAGCCATGAACATAGGAGGGTATGTGTCTTTTCATTAGAATGATGTATTTTCTTTTGAGTATATACTCAGTAATGAGATAATTGTATCAAAAGGTAGCTCCGTGTTCAGTTCTTTGAGAAATCTCCAGAATGTTTTCCATAGGGGGTGCACTAATTTACATTGCTTGCTCTATGTTTAGTTCACAAAATTTCTACTAGACTCAGCTCAGGGCTGCGGCCCTGATTGCAGCAGGTGCTGGGGATTCCCTAAGTAGATACTGTGCACAGGTAAAGAGAGTGCTCAGATCCCAGGGTTGTGAGAGGAGAAGCAGAGGAAGAAGTTAAGGAGAGGGCCACATTTGGATGCCCTGAGGAGGGATGACAGGCAGATGTAAGGAAGGCGGTTCTGTGCTAGTCACTGGTGACATCCTCCTAGTTCCAAAATCTCCTGGAAGGCAGGAAGCCTCACAATTCCCAAGCATGCTGCAGTTCTGGAGGGCACAGGTCTACTATTCTTCCCAGCGTGACCCTCTTTTCTCCCAATAAACATGGGACTCTGAAGCCAGAAATCAGAATGAATTATCTTCCACCCACACAACGCTTAAACCTTTGATTTATGATTGAATTACACACACACACATGCGCAGGCACACACATGCATCCGTCTCTGTAATAAAATGTCCTTAGCTAATGCTAGACAGATCTGTGATCTGTGATTATCTCTATCCTATTGGACAACAAGAATAGTGAATTGATTGACAAAATTGATTGACTCCTGGAAAGTAGTGTAAAAATCTAATATACATGTAATACGCATGATGTACTCCCCCTGTGACATTAGCAGCAACATTCCCCTAGAATATTACAAATAATATCAGAGGGGATGTACACACATAATGTACATAGCTTGTAAAATTAGGAGCAGCATCTCCCTAAGATATTATGAATAATATCACAGAATGTGTACACACATGGCTTATACCCCATGTGATGTCAGGAGTTACATCCTTCTAGTATGTTAGGAATAATACCACAAAGCTGTTCACACATGGATAACAGCGTATGTAATATTAGGATTAACATGCCTCAAAAATATTACAAATAACATCACAGGGGGTGTGCACACATAATGTACATGCCCTGTGACATTAGGAGTACATTTCCCTGACACATTATGAGTAATATCAGAGAGTGTACACCTTCTGTGACATTTGGAGTAATGTCCCCTGGATAGTACAAATAATATCACGGGGTGTACATCACCTGTGACCTGAGGAGTAACATCTTTCTTGGATAATGCAAATAATATCACAAAATGTACAGCTCCTGTGGCATTAGGAGTAACATCCACCTAGGATATTAGGAGTAATATCCCAGGAAGTAAACCCCGTGTGACAGTAGGGAGTAACCTCCCCCAAGGATATAACGAACAAATACAGAGGATGTACACGTATTGTGACATTAGCAGTAACATCCATTTAGGATATTATGAAAAGTATCACATTGTGAACACCCCCTGTGATATCAGGAGTAACATCCCCCTACAGTGTTGGGAACAATATCACACGGTGTACATTCCCTGTGACATTAGAGGTAACATTTCTTTAGGATATTATGAATAATATTACAAGATGTACAGCCCCTGTGATATTAGGAGTAACATTTCCATAAAATATTATGAATAATATCACTGTGTATACACCACGGGTGACATTAGGAGTAACAGGCCCCAAAACTATTAGGAAAAACTTCACAGGGTGTACAACCTCTGTGACATTAGGAGTATCATCTTTCTAAAATATTACGAATAATATCGCAAAAGGTACACCCACTGTGACAGTAGAAGTAACATCCACCTAGGATATTATGAATAATATCACAGGGAGTACACCCCCTGTGACATAAGAAGTAACATCACCCGAGGATATAAGAAATAATATCAGATTGTGTACACGCATGGTGACATCAGTAGTAACATCCTTTTAGGATATTTATCAGAGTGTGAACACCTTCTGTGACATTAGGAGTAACATCACCCCACAATATTGGGAATAATACCACACGGTATACACCACCTGTGAAATTAGTGGTAACATTTCTTTAGGATATTACAAATAATATGACAGAGTGTACAGCTCCTGTGATATTAGGAGTGACATACCCAAAAAACCTTACAAATAATATGACTGTTTGTACACCCCGTGTGACATTAGGAGTAACATCCCCCGAAACTATTACACATAACTTCACAGATTGTACACCCTCTGTGATATTAGGAGTTAACCTCTTCCTAGAATGTGAAGGATAACATCACAGTATGTACACCCCCTTGACATGAGGAGTAACATCACTCTAGGATATGATGAATAATATAACAAAGTGCACACAATTTGTATGGTAGGAGTAACATCCCCCTGGGATACTAGGAATCACAGCACAGAAAACACACCCCCTGTGACAATAGGAGTAACATCCCCTTAGGATATTACAAATAATATCACAAGGTTTACATGCATTGTGACATTAGTAACAATATCCAGCTAGTATATTGTGAATAATATCACAGGGTGTACACATTTGTGACATTAGGAGTAACATCCCCTAAGAATATTACGAATAATATCACAGGGTGTACACACCCTGCGACTTTAGGAAAATCATCCTCCTGGATTACCACGAATAATGTCACAGGATGTTAAATCCCTGTGCCAATAGGAGTAATATACTTCTAGGATATGACGAATAGTATCACAGTGTGTACACCCACTGCGATATTAAGAGTCATTTTTCCTAAAATATTATGAATAGTATCACAGGTTGTACACAAATAGAGAACACCTGCTGTGATATTAAAAGTTATACCTCCCTGGGATATTGTGAACAATATCACAGGGTGTACATCATGTGTGAACACCCACTGTGATTTTTAAAGCAATATCTCCTTAGGATATTACAAATAGTATCAATAGGTGTACACACCCTATGACATTAAGATAACGTCCCTTTAGGGTATTCCAAATAATATCCCACAGGGTAGACGCCATGGGACATTAGGGGTAACATCTTCCTTGGATATTACGAATGAGATCACAGGGTTGGCACCTCATGTGATTTTAAAAGTAAAATCCCCCAGGAATATTACTAATAATAACACAGGGTGTACACCCTTGTGATGTTAGGAGCAACATCCTCCCAGGATATTACGAATAATATTCAGAATGTGTACACACAGAAGGTGACATTAGTAGTAATATCCCACTAGGATAGTGTGAATAATATCACAGGGTATACACACCTGTGACATTAGGAGTAACATCCCCCTGGAATATTCTGAATAATATCGCTGTGTTTACACCTCCTGTGACTTTAGGGGTATCACCCCGCTAAAATATTACGTAAATAATTGTAAAATTATGAGCATCTCCCTAAAGTATTATGAATACTATCACAGGATGTGTACACACGTGGCATATACCCCACGTGATGTTAGGAGTTACATCCTTCTAGTATGTTAGGAATAATACCACCAAGGTGTTCACACATAGTTAACAGCATGTCATATTAGGATTAACATCCCTCGAGAATATTTCAAAGAACATCACAGGGGCTGTGCACACATGATGTACATGCCCTTTGACATTACGAGTACATTTCCCTGACACATTTCAAGTAATATCACAGTGTTTACACCTTCTGTGACATTTGGAGTAACGTCCCCTAGGATAGTACGAATAATATCACAGGGTGTACATCCCCTGTGACCTGAGGAGTAATATCTTTCTAGAATACTACGAAGAACATCACAATGTGTACACCCCCTGTGTCATTAAAAGTAAAATTCCCCTAGGATATTATGAAAAATAACGCAGGAAGTACACTCCGTGTGACATTAGAAATAATATCCCCTGAGGATAAAGCGAATAAAGTCAGAGAATGTACATGCGTTGGGACATCCGTAATAATATCTCTTTCAGATAATATGAATAATATCAAAGGGTGTACACGCATTGTGAAATTAGTAGAGAACTCCCGCTAGTATATTACGAATTTTATGACAAGGTGTATATGCCCAGTGACGTTCATAGTAACGTTTTCCTAGAATATTACAAAGAATATTAAAGGGTGTACAGGACCTGTGATTTACGAGTAACATTTCCATAGAATATTACACTGTGTGTACGCCCCGTGTGACATTAGGAGTAACATCCCACAAAACTATAACGAATAATTTCACAAGGTGTACACCCTCTGCGACATTAAAAGTAACATTTCCCTAGAATATTATGATAATATCAACAGAGTGCACACCCCCTGTGATATAAGGAGTAACATCTTATAAAGATAATACGAGTAATTCTATAAGGTGGACAAACCCTGTGACATAAGGAGTAAAATCCCTCTAGGACATTACGAATATCAAAGGGAACACACGCCGTGGGACAATAAAAGTAACCTCTCCTTAGGATATTACGAATAATACCACAAGGTGTACACACACTGTGACATTATTATTAATGTCCCGCTAGGATATTGTGAATAATATCACAGTGTGTACAGTCCTGTGACATCAGGATGAACATTCCCCTACAATATTATGAATAATATAGCAGGGTGTACACCCCCTGTGATTTTGGTAGGGCCATCCTCCTAGAATATGGATAATAATGTCCCAGGGTGTTAACCAAGTGTGGCAGTAGAGGTAAAATCCTAGTAGTGGAGTACTATCACTCCCCTCTCCCCGCCTGGATATTAGGATCCACATCGCAGGGGGTCGGGCGGCTCCCGTGATGTAGGGAGTAATGTCACCCCGCCTCTCCCCCCCAGGATATTACGATCCACGGTGGACACACGGCGTGTTTACGTTATTGTGAGTAATATCTTCTCCGCCTCTGGAGACTACCAACTGTATCATAGACGGGTGCACATCCTCTGCACGATTTGCAGTATTAGCATCCTCTTCCCCCTGGATATTAACAACAGTATCACAGGAGTGTTTCTACCCACAGCGGCATTGGGTGTAGTATCATCCTCTCCCACGTTGAATTTAGGAACAATATCACTGGGGGCGTGGACACTCAATGTGATATTGAAAGTAATATCCTCTTTTCTCCTGGATCGTGGGACCAATATTAATGGGAGGTGTACGCTTTCTGCAATATTGGGAGTAATGGCATCCTCTCCGCTTTGAATATTAAGGGCAATGTCACAGGGCGGGTGTACACTCTCTGCGATATTGGCAATAATATTATCCTCTCCCCAACCTGCATATTAGGAAAAATATCACAGAGTGGGTGTACACCTTCTGCGATATGAGTAGTAACATCATCTTCTCCCCTTCTGGATATTGGGAACAATATCACTCGAGAGGGTACACTTTCTTCGAGACTGAGAGTAATATCATCCTCTCCGCCTTTGAATATTAAGAGAAATATCACAGGAGGGATGTACAGCCCCTGAGATATTGGGAGTAATATCGGGGTCTTTCCCTCCATGGATATTAGAAACAATATCTCAAGGTGGGTTTACACCTCCTGCTACATGGTGAGTCATATCCTCTCTTTTCCTGGATATTAGGGACAATATCACAGGGTGGGTGTGCGCAGCCTGCGATATTGACTGTAATATCATCCTCTCGCCCTCCGGATATTAGGAACAATATCACAGAAGGGGCGTACACTCCCTATGATATTGGGAGTAATATCATTTTCTCCTTCCAGGAATATCAGGAGCAATATCCCCAGGTGGATGTACACCCACTGCTATGTTGGGAGTAATGTCATACTCTACCCCCTGGATATTAGGAGCAATATCACAGGGTGGGTGTACATCCATAGCGATATTGGCAGTTATTAATATCATGCTCTCCCTCCCTGGATATTAGGAACAATATCACGGGTGGGGACGTACACCCCGGCAGTATTGGGAGTAATATCATTCTCTCTTATTCTGGATAGTAGGAACAATATCACAGGTGGGGTGTACACCCTCTGTGATATTGGGAGTAATATCATCCTCTCCCAACGTGGATATTAGGAGCAATCTCACAAGGGGGGCTGTACAGGTCTTTGATATTGGTAGTAATATCATCCCCTCCCCCTTGCATCTAAGAAACAGTATGACAGGCGGGGTGGACACCCCCCGCGATATGGGGAGTAATATCACCCTCCTCTCCCTCCCTGCATATCATGACCCACGGTGGGCACACAGCGAGATTACCATATTGTGAGTAATATCTTCCCCCCCCAGAAGTTATGAACAATATCACAGATGGGTGTACACCGTCTGCAATGTAGGGAGTGATAACATCCTCTCCACCCCTGAATATTAGGAACAATATCAAAGAAGTGTTTATACCACCTGCGATATTGGGAGTAATAGCATCCTCTCCCACGTTGAAATTCAAAACAGTATCACTGGGGACGTGTCCACCCCATGTGATACTGAAAGTCATATCATCCTCTTCTCTCCTGGATCGTGGGAACAATATCACTGGGGTGGTGTACACTTTCCGCGATATTGGGAGTAATATCCTCTCCGCCTTGGAATATTAAGGACAATATCACAGGGGGGCTGTACACATCCTGCGCTATTAACAGTAATGTTATCCTCTCCCGCCCTGCATATTAGGAAAAATATCACAGAATGGGTGTACACCTCCTGCGACATGGGAAGTAATATCATCTCCTCTTCTTCCGAAAGTAGGAACAATATCACACGGGTTTGTACACTTTCTGTGATATTGGGAGTAATATCAGCTTCTCCGCCTTTGAATATTAAAAACAGCATCACAGAATGGATGTACACCCCCTGCGATATTGGGAGTAATATCAGCCTCTACCCTCCATGGATATTAGGAATAATATCCCAGGGTGGGTGTTCAGCTGCTGCTGTATGGGGAGTCATATCATCCTCTCCCTTCCTGGATATTATTAGCAA
>NW_026653787.1:0-10972 GCF_009828535.3 Hylobates moloch | reverse complement strand
CTTGCACATGAGCTGGGGTAAACAGTGGTGGGCACGCAGGGGAGACACACACCTGGGGAGGGGACAGAGAGATGCAGAGGCCTGCCGGGGAGAAGGACTGCAGCCCTCATGGTCATCGCTGTCATTTGAAGAGCACTCCTCTGTGCTGAGCCTCGGGCCTGTGATCACAGCCTGAGGAGGGACAAGGGGTGGACAGGACAGCAAGGCCACAGTCGAGGGGCACGAGGGGGCACGGGAACCAGAACAGGCCCTCTCTAGTCTGGGATGTGGTTCAGGGAAGCTTCTTGGAGGAGGAGAAGTCACGTGAGCTGAGACCTCAGGGCTCCAGGAGTTGGGGAGCCTGAGTCAGGGTCGGGGGACAGAGCAGCGATGTCGTGAGGCCTAGGGCCGCCCAGGAGGGCAGCGTCGTGCTGCAGGGAAGCAGGTGAGGCCGGCCCCCAGCGGGCTGGTGTGGGCTGGAGAGGAGAGCCTGGAGGTAGGACAGGCAGAACCAGTACACAAGACAGTGGAGCTCGCATGCCCGTGCGGAAGATGGACAGTGGGCCAGGGAACATGCCCACAGGTACAGTGATGCCAGAGGTGATGGGGCCTGGCAGGCCACAGACACCACTCCGAGTTGGATGGGGAGCCATAGGAATGCTTAGAGCAAGGACGCAGGCTCACGCGCTCTGTTATGGGAAGGCTGATAGGGGGCGGAGCAAGGCCGCAGGCACGCGCAGTCTGTTACGGGAAGGCTGAGTAGCGGGGGTAGAGCAAGGACGGGGAGGAGCATGAGATGGAGGGGTCTCCTAGGGAGAGACAGACTTCAAGGACGACGCCAAGGGTTTGGCCAATTGGGCAGAGGTGGTATCGCTTCCTGATGCGGGCCAAATCCCCAAGGATTTGAGGAAGAGTGGGCTGGGGGGATGGGGTGCGCAGGCTGTACATGTTCAGTTTGAGACGCTCACAAGTCATCCACATGGAGATGCTGGATGGGCAGTTGGAGCCACAAGTTCGAAGCCTCAAACAATAGGGTTGGCCAGGGGTGTAAACTGGGAAGCTGTTGGAGAAGAGGTGACACCTGGCGGGGTGGGGGGGGTTGGGGGAAGCTGTTGGTAAAGAGATGACACCTGGCTGGGTGGGGAAGCTGTTTGTAAAGAGGTGACACCTGGCGGGGTGGGGCAGCTGTTGGTAAAGTGGTGACACCTGGTGGGGTGGGGCAAGCTGTTGGTAAAGTGGTGACACCTGACGGGGTGGGGCAGCTGTTGGTAAAGTGGTGACACCTGGCGGTGGGGGGCAAGCCATTGGAGAAGAGGTGACGCCTGGCGGGGGTGGGGGGAAGCTGTTAGAGAAGAGGTGACGGCAGTCGGGGGGAAGCTGTTGGAGAAGAGGTGACGGCAGTGGGGGGGAAGCTGTTGGAGAAGAGGTGACACCTGGCGGCGGGGGGCAGTGGGGGGGAAGCCGTTGGTAAAGAGATGACACCTGATGGGGGAAGGGCCAGGTTGGGGAAGCTGGGACTCTGGCTCAGACAGTGGAGGGGGACAGCCGTACTGACAAGGGGGGGACAAAGGGAGCTTGGTGATATCATTCTTCTACTTTCTTTTTTTGTTTGTTTTTGTTTTTGAGACAGAGTCTCGCTCTCTAGCCAGGCTGGAGTGCAATGGTGTAATCTCAGCTCACCGCAACCTCTGCCTCCCAGGTTCAACCTATTCTCCTGCCTCAGCCTCCCAAGTAGCTGGGACTATAGGTGCGCCCGGCCTCTTCTACTTTCAATAATTTATTTTGGGCCAGGCATGGTAGCTCACGCCTATAATCCCAGCACTTTGGGAGGCCGAGACAGGTGGATCATCTGAGGTCAGGAGTTCGAGCCCAGCCTGGCCAACATGGTGAAACCCCGTCTCTACTAAAGATACAAAAATTAGCTGGGCGTGGTGGTGAGCACCTGCAATCCTAGCTACTGGGGAGGCTGAGACAGGAGAATCACTTGAACCTGAGAGGCATAGGTTGCAGTGAGCTGAGATCACGCCACTGCACTCCAGCCTGGGTGACAGAGCAAGAATCCATCTCAAAATAAAAATAAATAACTTATTTTGAAATTTTTTCAAACTTTCAGAAACATTGTCAAGCAGAACAAAAAACTTCCATATTTTCTTCATCCAAATTCCCCAATTGTGCACATTTTACCACATCCGCCCCGTCTCCCACACGTGTATGCATGTGTGTGAGTGTGCATGCATGTGTGAGTGTGTAGTCTTTGCCATCCAACCCACACACCCACCCCATTCAGCTCCAGCAATCCTTCCAATAATGTCCCTTTTTTTTTTCTGGTCCCAGCTCCCATCCAGAAAGACATGTCACCCTCCACTGTGTCTTCAAGCTCCTTCAGTCTGGAGCCGCTTCTCCCCTTTCCCTGCCTCTCCTGTCCTTGTCCCAACCTCACCTCCTCTAGACTAATGCTCAGAGCTCCCTCTGGTCTTTCCTGGGGACCTGACTCAGGGCTCAGGGTCCAGCAGGAACCTCAGCTTCGAGGCCTGATCCTGGGCGTCCCATCAGCAGGCACAGGATACCCCCAGCCTACCACAATACCCCCAGCCCACCACAGGATACCCCCAGCCCACCACAGGATACCCCCAGCCCACCACTGGATACCCCCAGCCTGCCACTGGCTTCACTTTCACTTGCCATTTTCCCTCTGTGATTGATGAGTGTTTTCTGGGGACATTCTGAGTTTGGACCAATATTCTCCTCCTCATCAAACTTCTGCACAGCTCCCGCCATGTCAGCCACCTCTACCATTCCTTCCACCCTCTCCTGTAGGAAAGCAGGTGGCCATGGCCATTTACCTCTGGGTCTGTATCCCTGTAGACTCAGATTCCCCTTACTCATTGCGTTGTGATCCATTCCTGATGTTATTTAGTTCAGCGCTCACTGTGTCCCCAGGGTAGCCAGGGATGCCCCACCAAGCTGGCTCTTGGGTCTTTCTGACCTGCCACACACACGTTGCGAGCCTCCCCTTCAGATCCAATTGACACTCTCCATCCCCTGGCATCAGCCAAATCCCCAAGGACCCCTGGTTCCTTTGAGAGGAAGATGATGGGTAGAAACCAAAATCTGGGCTATTCATTGCTCCTGGAGTACCACTGCCTCTAGGCGCTCTCATCGGACAGAACTGGAAAGCATAGGTGTGTATACACGTGTACACATAGGCATGGGGATCTATGAGTTCATGCCAGTGCCTCCCGTTCCACAGCTCAGGGTCCTTTCTAACCCTCACTCCCCGTTTCCACGTTTGTAAGCATCTTCTCCAGCACTGAGAAACTCGGCTCCCTTTCTCCTTAATTTACTGATTTACTCAGTTTCCTTACTCATCAGTTGACGTATTTGTTCAGTGTAGCCAACCAGACTGCGCTGTCTTCAGCCCATCATCTCCTCACTATGCCCCTCCCACCTCCCCCGCCAGGCCCTCCTGCCCTTGCCTATTTGAGCCCCAGTCCCTCCCCACTGCCCCTGACTCCGTGTGCCATGTATGCCAGGAACATACCAGGACACGGAAGGCCAGCTCAGTTGCACACCGTGCCCCAGCAGCGACGGGCTTGGTCTGGCTGGTGCCCGCAACGTGTCGGAATGTGGAGGTGAGTGCGGGCCTACCCTAGAAGGAGAGGTGGTGTGGGGGTGGGGGGTGGGCGGGGGCTCCTCCTGTCTCTGATGAGGCCCTCCTGTCCAAGGCCCAGGTGCCTGGTGTGGCCACAGAGTGTGGTATTTTCTAAAGTTCCTTGTCCTTTCCAAAACCCTTCAGGATGTCTGTGCCGTCACCACTTACAAAGCGCATGACAGATCCCAAAGCATCAGCAGTCCCGGCCTGCACTACAGAGCTGAGTGCTGCACCGCACTCGGTGTGCTCTCAGAATTGCACTGTGCCCTTTGGAAAGGACTTCACAGTGTGCAACTTACGGTTTCTAAGGGAGGCACATAGGTGCCTTTTGGTGGACCAGACAGCTTCCATTTTATGGAACATTCCATTACGACTGGAACACTTTGCAGAGTGTATCTTATACTTGAGCAGGAACTTTGCTCCACACAAAGAACTTTATGATGTGCCCCACAGACGGTTTAGGAAGCCCTTTTTCAATTTACCAAATGCAGTTAGGTTTGCAAAGAGCTTTTGCATTTACCTCCCTCTCCCCACTTAACTCCATCTGTGAAGCTAGCTCAGTCTCCCCATGAGCCTTTCTTCCCAGGCCACTGAGTTCCACCCAAGAGAATCCGCAGGGAAGCTTCTCAGCACCCTGAGAAGCACAGTGCCTGTGAGGGTGGGGGAGTGGGGTCCCAGGATACTGGGGACCTCCAGCTTTCTCCCGGTGACGGAAGGGCTCAGAGCCCAGCCCTGAGTCCGTGCAGGCTGCCGGCTGCTCTCTGGCCCACTGCCCGCTCCAGGACTGTGGTCTCCACCCCTGGGGGAGTGGCCACTGGTAGGAGATTCGGTGTTTGGGTGGAAGCTGAGAATCCCAGGGTCTGGGCTGAGAGGATGCTAAACCCGCCCCTCACTCAGTGCCAGAATACTCTCTGCATCCTGAGTCTGCTGGAATGCTAGAACATTCTTTATGTGGAGCTGAAATTGGCTTTCCTGTGGTCCCCTCCCTTTGTCTCAGAGGTGCCCTTGAGTACCTCAGAAACCCTCCCCAGACCCGCCTCCCTCTGCTCTGGCCTGGCCCTGCTGGTGGACCAGGCAGCGTCACCCTGAAGCTGAGCAGGTGCTCCTTCTGCAAAGACCCTGGTGCAGCCTGCCCCCCGGGGAGAGCCCCTCTGAGACACGTGACCCGCCCCTCCACCTGTGGGTCCCCTTCCTAGCTCAGCAGCAAGGCCTCTTGCTCTTCAATCCCCAGGCCTTCTTGCTGGTGGGAGAAGGAAAGCCAGGCTTGACCAAGGCCGCACATGAACCGCTGGCAGCATCCGGACCAGGGCCCAGCCACCTGCACCCCGGCTGCTTCGCTCTCCCCACCCCGTCCCCACCCCAGGCCTCGGGTGCCCGGTACCTTTTCCAGGGCCAGGCAAAGGCCAGGAGCAGGGCCTGAGACCACCCACAGCCTGGGCCCTCCAGTGCCTCCTGCTCGCCTGAGCTGTGACCTCTGACTTCCAGGCCAGTGTTCTCCAGGCTTCTTCTTGGCCGACGGCTTCAAGCCCTGCCAGGCCTGCCCTGTGGGCACGTACCAGCCTGAGCCCGGGCGCACCGGCTGTTTCCCCTGCGGAGGGGGTTTGCTCACCAAACACGAAGGCACCACCTCCTTCCAGGACTGCGAGGCTAAAGGTGAGCATGCCCCCCCACCATGCCCGCCCACCCCGAGAGGCTTCCCCGAGCCCCTCTCATTTCCTCCACGTGGCAAACCTCCCAGCTCAGAGGAGGAGCTGGAGCTGTCAGGCATGGGCAAGGGTGACCCACTGTGCCCTGCATCAGGACAGGGACACCTTATAGCTGAGAGCTTTCTGAGCTCCAGGGGGACAGCAGCTCCTCAGAGCACTGGGCAGGGCTCTGGGGACAGGAGGCCTTGAGCAGCATGTAGATGGGAGGTTGAGAGGGTGAGGAGGGGGCAGGAGTGTGGGGACAGGAGCAGGATCAGGGCATCACCTCAACTGCTGTCTGTTCAGGGCATCTGGTCCCACCCAGGTCTGCATCCCGTCTTCCCTCACTCACCAACTCCCCCCAAATCCTCCCCATTCTCAGCTGCTGACCCTGCCTCCCCACCGTGCTCCCTCTCAGTGTCTGTCCGTCTGTCCAGGTGGCCTGGCCCTCAGCCCCCTGGAGCCAGCCACATCACCAGATACTCTCCTGCACATACAAACTGTTCCGAATTTGCCCATTTAAAAAAACTGAAGCCAGGTGCAGTGGCTCACGCCTATAATCCCAGCACTTTGGGAGGCCAAAGTGGGTGGATCACCTGAGGTCAAAAGTTTGAGGCCAGCCTGGCTAACATGGCGAAACCCCGTCTCTACTTAAAAAAATACAAAAGTAATTAGCCGGGTGTGGTGATGTGCACCTGTAATCCCACCTACTCGGGAGACTGGGAGGGGAGGATAGCTTGAACCCAGGAGATGCTGGTTGCAGTGAGCCAAGATGGCGCCACTGCACTCCAGCCTGGGTGACAGAGCGAGCTCCATCTCAAAAAAAAAAAAAAAAAAAAAGAATTGCCCACCTCTAGCCCCCCGCCCCGCCACCCCTCAGACTCTGGCTGCCTGTCTCTCCTGCCCCAGCAACCTTGTAGAAAGAGGGTTTGGCCTTGCTGGCTCCACCTCCCCTCCTCCCTGTCTTCCCTGCACACCTCCGGTCGCATCATCGCCCCCACTATCTCTGAAAATTGCTCCCATCAAGGTGGCCTGTGTGGTCCCTGTTTTGCTGAAGCCAATATCACATCAATCTGCCATGTGACTCCCACGCCAAGGGCTCTTCCTGGCCATGGCGGAGTGAGGGTGATGGGAGGTCATGGGGCGGTGGGGAAGAGCCTTGAACTCTGTGCCAAAACAGACCTCGAGGACATGAGAGGTCCTGGGGACAGCTCCCCAGTGCTGCCCTTTCCCTGCACCCCTCCACACCCACCACACTGCCTTGTGTCCCCCGGCAGTGCACTGCTCCCCTGGCCACCACTACAACACCACCACCCACAGCTGCATCCGCTGCCCCGTCGGCACCTACCAGCCTGAGTTTGGCCAGAACCACTGCATCACCTGTCCAGGCAACACCAGCACAGACTTCGATGGCTCCACCAACGTCACACACTGCAAAAGTGGGTGCTGCTGCTCTGCCGCAGGAAGCTGGGAACACAGGAGGGGCTGGGCAGGTTGTGGGGGCGGGAGGAGACCTGATCTCACACGAGCTCCACGAAGACACTGGACTCCTCCTGCTCCATCCCGTCTGCTTTCGGTTGCCTTGCATCCATCTGGAGGCCTGTGGCACCAAAGGGGCAGCCCTGGCTTGGCCCACTCTACGGAGCCCACAATGGTGCCCATCGTTCATCAGTTCCCACTGCTCACCCAACATAGCCCGAGCCTCTGCCCTGAGCCAGGCCCTGCCCTAGTTTCTGGGTCTGCTGGGGTAGCTGACAGCCTACAGGGGCACTGACGGGGCCACTAGAGAGGGCAGGGCTCCAGGCCCTCAGTGCCCCTGACAAGGCCCAGCCACAGAGAAATAGGGTGGGCCTGCAGGCATGGCAGCCCAGTAAGAAGAAGCCCCCAGGCTGGGCCTCAGGGAACCACAGGCGTGAACAGGGGACCTGCCCTCCTGCTCTGGGGGCAGCCCAGGCAGGGTCCCCAAGGAGGATGGGCTAAGGGTCCCAGGGCTGGTGTGGGAGGGGACAAGAGCACCTTCCAGCCCTGCCCTAGGCCTCCCAGGTGGTTAGAGGCCTGGCCGGCCAGGGCCCCTGCCCAGCGGAGCCTGATGAGGCCCTCGGGCCACTGTGCCCACAGACCAGCACTGCGGTGGCGAGCTTGGTGACTACACCGGCTACATCGAGTCCCCCAACTACCCTGGCGACTACCCAGCCAACGCTGAATGTGTCTGGCATATCGCACCTCCCCCAAAGCGCAGGATCCTCATCGTGGTCCCTGAGATCTTCCTGCCCATCGAGGATGAATGTGGCGATGTTCTGGTCATGAGGAAGAGCGGTACGTTGGGGGCGGAGGGGACTAGAGGCAGCCTCAGCCGCGTGTGCACCCCCGTCTCGCTGCGGTTCCGCCAGGCGGGATCGCTGCCTTCACAGGGCAGAGAGGAGGGCCCTGGGGCTCAGGGGACCAGCCCCTCAGAGTCCACCTGGGAGGCAGGGTTGAAACCCACTTGGGTCTAAAAGCTGGCTTTACAGAGTTCTATGGAAAGATCTGGAGAGCTTAGGGTATTCCGAGAGTGGATGCTGGGACGTGGTCAGGCCTGGTCTCAACTCCGGCCAGGAGCCCAGCCCTGAGCCCGGCCCTCATCCCAGTGGCAGGACCAGCTGCAGGGCCCCTTCCCACCGCTTTCTGCCGCACCGCTCAGGGCGAGACCTCAGGCTCCAGCTCCATGGGTCTCCTCCCGCCCGCTGAGGTTTGGGGGACAACACGGCCATCCCATGCAACACACAAGATACCAGCTCAGAGAGCCCTCCCCACCCCTCTGTGAGCCCTGGACTCCGGGCCCATCCGCCCCATCAGGGCTCCTCTTGAGACTTCAGGGAGTGAAGGATGGAATGGCATGAGAGAGGACTGGACTCAGCAGTGGGTGTGACCACATGTGTGCCCAGCTGGCCACAGCAGCAGGAATGCCTGGGAGGCCCCTGAGCACCCCCCAGCACCAGCCAAATCCCTGCAGCGCACCTGTCCAGGGGACCTCCTTGCTGTCGGGCTATGGGTGCCCATGTGAGCAAGCTCCATGTCTGAGTGTTAGGGAAGGAAGAGCAGGAACCCAGACACCCACAGACACTGGCCAGAGAACATCTCTGGGTACACAGCGACCACAGAGACCGGCCAGAGGAGGGCGTGGGGAGGGGCCTGAGGTCTGCTCCGGGGCTGCTCCGCCAGAGCTGCGTTATCCTGGGCAGGAGTTGCTCAGCGTAGCTAATAAGTAGACAAATGTCAGCAAGGCTGACGCAGCTGACCAGCCAAAAGCCGCAGTGTGCAGATGGGCAAAGGACCGGCCCGGGACCACCTTCCCCGCCCGTTCCCCTCACCCGCTCCCCTGCCCCCAGCATCCCCTCCTTCTATCCCCCACCACAAGGCTGAGCTCAAGTGAAGCCCATCCTGTCCCCCATGAGGGGGCTCCTCGGGAAGGCCCCCAGGGAACCGTGAGGCCTTGCCGAGGAGCCCTTAAGCGGGGAGAGGCTGGGCAGGGCTGGGGTGCTCCCACTGTCACCGCGTCTGAGAAAAGGATGGTTTTCGGAGTTTGGGAAGCTTTACCTGCTGGTCACATGCTGTGCCCACGCTGCCGCATTCGGCTCCTGATTTCCTCCTCGGGAGATCAGGGCTCAGTGGGCCTTGCTGGTGCATTTGCTCTCGGGGAGAAGGGACTTCCCAAGTCTGTGCCTCTGGTCCCAGCAGTCAGTGCCAGTTCATCTCCCACGTCCTCCCCCAGCTTCCACTCCCGCCCTGGCCTTGCACCAAGTGCAGGCCTGAGCCCTTTCACCGAGGAGCAGTTAGCTCGAGAGAGATGGAGACCCACTGACAGAGGGCCTGTGATAAGGGGTTCACCAGAGCAGAGCAGGAGCTTGGGAGGGGATGGGGGGGCAATCAGGGAGGCTTCCTGGAAGAGGGGACACAGAGATGGGTCTCAGAAGGACAAGTAGGAACCAGGGTTGAGGGTAGGGAAGTGCCTCAGAGACAGAGGGAACAAGCACATAGACTAAGCTGTTGTGTTTGGGGAACCAGGCGTTCGGTGCAGGTGCTGGGCGGTGGACTGGATGGGAGGCAAGCGGCCCAGGGCAGGAGGAGCTGCCCACCTGGGGCGGCTCAGCAATGATGCTTCACCCACAGCCTCGCCCACATCCATCACCACCTATGAGACCTGCCAGACCTACGAGAGGCCCATCGCCTTCACCTCCCGCTCCCAGAAGCTCTGGATCCAGTTCAAATCCAATGAAGGCAACAGCGGCAAAGGCTTCCAGGTGCCCTATGTCACCTACGATGGTAAGACCCAACTGTCTTCATGGCCCACTGTGCACGGCTCAGGCGGGGCCCTGGAGACACAGAGATGAGTCGCACGTCCTTGCCCTCAGGGAGCTGCGACCTGGCAGGTACAGACCTGGAAGCAGAACGAACACTATTAGTGGCCAGAGCCAGACAGGCCGAGGGTGGTACCGGGTGGTACAGGCAAGGCAGCGGTTAGTGGCATCTGCAGGCTTCAGCTGAGGTGCTGCCCAAGCAGGGTTTTGAGGGCTAAATAGGGGGTTCTTAGTGAAATCCCGAGGAGGACAATACAGGTGGAGGGAGCCCCAGGTTCAAAGGCACAGAGGCAGAGCTGTGGCCAGCCATAGCCCGGAGCCCGTGGCTGGAGCAGGGGAGGGAGGGCAGAGGCTGGAGGTGAAAGGGGAGCACGTGGGTCTCAAGCCCCTCGCCTTCCTCTCCCCCTGCTGCCCCGCTGCACAGAGGACTACCAACAACTCATAGAGGACATCGTGCGCGATGGGTGCCTGTACGCCTCGGAGAACCACCAGGAAATTTTGAAAGTGAGTGAGTTTATTGGAAGGGAATCCACGTAACCCTGGGATGGGGCCTGTGATGAGCCAGGACCGCCCCTGCCCCAGCCCTGGCCCCTGGAGGAGCAAGGGAGGATGCGTGGTGATGGCAGAGGAGCAGGAGGCTTGGGGAGTCCCAGAGCCCTAATGGTGGGGACTGGGTCCTGCACATCTGTCCCTCCAGACCAGGAGGCCTGAGGGAAGCTGTTTGGTGAGGACGTGGGGACCAGGACCTGGTGATGTGGCCTCAGGCACGCTCCTCACCAGCTCTCAGCCTCACTCGCCTCATCTGTAGAATGAGGGTATTCTGGGGGGTGTCTCAGAATCAGTGGGATCTACCCAGTGCTATTGTCACTTGGAGCCCCCCCTGCCGCTGGGATTGGGCTCCCTCCTCTTCCTGCTTCCAGCCTGGAGAGGCAGGGCCGCCTGGTGTGTCACATGGTGGGTACTGGCCAGAGGTCCAGGGACCCGGGACTCACCCAGCTCAGCCCTGGGCAGCAGCACTGTTAGCCCAGGAGCCCCGGGGTGTGGAGGACAAGGGCAGGGCTGCAGCGCTCCCGCTGTCACCTCTTCTGAGAAAAGGATGGTTTGCAGAGTTCGGGAAGATTCACTTGAGTCTCCCCATAGTCTGTCAGTCACATGCTGCTGCCCTCGGCTCCTCATTTCCTCCTCAAGCTGCTTGGGCAGAAGCCAGGGATGCATCCTGGGCTCTTTCCCCCCAATCCCTGTCCCCCTAGCTGTGCCCTGGGAGCATCGCTCCCAAACTGGAACGTCCTGACGCTGCTCTGGGAACACAAACCTCAGCC
>NW_026653786.1:0-10976 GCF_009828535.3 Hylobates moloch | reverse complement strand
AACTTCAAATGAAAACTACACAGAAGCATTCTGCGAAACTTCTTTCTTATCTGTGAATTCAACTAACAGAGTTGAAGCTGACTTTTGATTAAGCAGTTCTGAAACACTCTTTCTGTAGAAACTTCAGGTGGACATTCGGAGTGCTAAGGGGCCAGTAGTGGAAAATGGAATATCTTCAAATAAAATCTACACAGAAGCAGTCTGTGAAACTTCTTTCTGTTCTGTGCATTCAACTAACAGAGTTGAATCTTTCTTTTGATTGAGCAGTTCAGAAACACTCTTTCTGTAGAAACTGCAAGTGGATATTCGGAGCGCTAAGGGGCCTATAGTGGAAAAAGGAATATCTTAAAATAGAAAGCACACAGAAGCATTCAGTGAAACTTCTTTCTGTTCTTGGCATTCAACTAACACAGTTGAAGCTTACTTTTGATTGGGCAGTTCTGAAACACTCTTTCTGTAGAAACTACAAGTGGACATTAGGAGCGCTAAGGGGCCTATAGTGGAAAAAGAAATAGCTTCAAATAAAAACTACACGGAAGCATTCTCTGAAACTAATTTCTGTTCAGTGCATTCAACTAACGGAGTTGAACCTTAATTTTGATTGAGCACTTCTGAAACACTCTTTCTGTAGAAACTGCTAGGGGACATTTGGAGCGCTCAGGGGCCTATATTGGAAAAAATATATCTTCAAATAAAAACTACACAGAAGCATTCTGTGAAACTTCTTTCTGTTTTGTGCATTCAGCTAACAGAGATGAAGCTCACAATTGGTTGAGCAGCTCTGAAACACTCTCTCTGTAGAAACTGCAAGTGGACATTCAGAGCGCTAATGGGCCTATAGTAGAAAAAGAATATTTTCAAACAAAATAAACAGAAACATTCTGTGAAACTACTTTCTCTTCTGTGCATTCAATTAACAGAGTTGAAGCTTACCTTCTGTTGAGCAATTCTGAAAAACTCTTTCTGTAGAAACTGTAAGGGGACATTCGGAGCGCTATGTGGCCTATATTGGAAAAAGGAATATCTTCAAATAAAAACTACACAGAAGCATTCTGCGAAACTTCTTTCTGTTCTGTGCATTCAACTAACAAAGTTGAAGCTAACATTTGATTGAGCAGTTCTCTGACACTCTTTATGTAGAAACTGCAATTGGACGTTCGGATCGCTAAGGGCCCTATAGTGGAAAAAAGGAATATATTCAAATAAGAACTAAACAGAACCATTCTGTGAAACTTCTTTCTGTTCTGTGCATTCAACTAACAGAGTTCAAGCTTACTTTTGATTGAGCAGTTCTGAAACACCCTTTCTGTAGAAAGTGCAAGGGGACATTCCGAGCGCTTAGGGGCCTACAGTGCAAAAAGGAATACCTTCAAATAAAAACTACAAAGAAGCATTCTGTGTAACTAATTTCTGTTCTGTCCATTCATCTAACAGGGTGAAAACTTACTTTTGATTGAGCATTTCAGAAACACTCGTTCTGTAGATGCTGGAAGTGGACAATCGGAGCGCTAAGGGGCCTACATTGGAAAAAGGAATATTTTCAAATAAAAACTACACAGAAGCATTCTGTGAAACTTCTTTCTGTTCTGTGAATTCAACTAACGGAGTTGAAACTTACTTTTGATGAAGCAGTTCTGAAAAACTCTTTCTGTAGAAACTTCAGGTGGACATTCGGAGTGCTAAGGGGTCTATTGTGGAAAATGGAATATCTTCAAATAAAATCTGCACAGAAGCAGTCTGTGCAACTTCTTTCTGTTCTCTGCATTCAACTAACGGTGTTGAAGCTTACTTTTGATTGAGCAGTTCTGAGACACTTTCTGTAGAAACTGCAAGGGAACATTCAGAGCGCTAAGGGGCCTGTAGTGGAAAAAGGAATATCATCAAATAAACACCACACAGAAGTGTTCTGTGAAACTTCTTTTTGTTCTGTGCTTTCAACTAAAAGGTATGAAGCGTACTTTTTATTGAGCCGTTCTGAACCACTCGTTTTGTGGAACCTGCAAGGGGATACTCAGAGCGCTAAGGGGCCAAGAGTGGAAAAAAAAATAACTTCAAATAAAAACTACACAGAAGCATTCCGGGAAACCAATTTCTATTCTGTGCATTCAACTGATGGAGTTGAACTTACTTTTGATTTAGCAGTTCTGAAACACTCTTTCTGTAGAAACTGCAAGTGGACATTCGGAGTGCTAAGGGGCCTATAGTGGAAAAGGAAATATCTTCAAATAAAAACTACACAGTAGCATTCTGTGAAACTTCTTTCTGTTCTGTGCATTCAACTAACAGAGTTGAAACTTACTTTTGATTGAACAGTTCTGAAACACAATTTCTGTAGAAACTGCAATGGAACTTTCGGAGCGTTATGGAGCCTATAGTGGAAGAAGGAATATCTTCACATTAAAACCACACAGAAGCATTCTGTGAAACTTCTTTTTGTTCTGTGCATTCACCTAACAGAGCAGAAGCTTAAATTTGATTGAGCAGTTGTGAAACACTCTATCTGTAGAAACTGCAAGGGGACAGTCAGAGCGCTACGGGGCCTGTAGTGGAAAAAGTAATACCGTCATATAAAAACTACACAGAAGCATTCTGTGAAACTTCTTGCTGTTCTGTGAATTCAAATAAGAGAATTGAAGCTTACTTTTGATTGAGCAGTTCTGAAACACTCTTTCTGTAGAAACTGCAAGTGGACATTCGGAGCGCTAAGGGGCCTATGGTGGAAAAAGGAGTATCTTCAAATAAAAACTACACAAAAGCATTCTGTGAAACTTTTTTCTCTTCTGTGCATTTAACTAACAGAGTTGAAACTTACTTTTGACTGAGGAGTTCTGAAACTCACTTTCTGTAGAAACTGCAAGGTGACATTCGCAGCGCTATGGGGCCTAGAGTAAAAAAAGAAATATCTTCATATAAAAACTACACAAAAGCATTCTGTGAAACTTCTTTCTGTTCTGTGAATTCAACTAAGAGAGTTGAAGGTTACTTTTGATTGAGCAGTTCTTAAACACTCTTTCTGTAGAAACTGTAAGGGGACATTTGCAGCGCTGTGGGGCCTATAGTGGAAAAAGAAATATCTTCATATAAAAACTACAGAGAAGCATTCTGTGATCCTTTTTTCTGTTATGCGAATTCAACTAAGAGAGTTGAAGCTTGCTTTTGATTGAGCACTTCTGAAACACTCTTTCTGTAGAAACTGGAATCGGACCTTCGCAGCGCTATGGGGCCTATAGTGGAAAATGAAATATCTTCATATAAAAGCTACACAGAAGCATTCTGTGAAACTTCTTTCTGTTCTGTGCATTCAACTAACAGAGTTGAACCTTACATTTGGTCAAGAAGTTCTGAAACACTCTTTCTGTAGAAACTGCAAGTGGACATTGGGAGCGCTAATCAGGTTATAGTGGAAAAAGGAATAACTTCATAACTTTAAATAAAAACTACACAGAAGCATTCTGTGAAACTTCTTTCTGTTCTGTGCATTCAACTAACAGAGTGGAAGTTTACTTTTGATTGAGCAGCTCTGAAACACTCTTTCTGTAGATACTGCAAGTGGACATTCAGAGCTCTAATGGGCATATAGTGGAAAAAGGAATATATTCAAATTAAAACTACACAGAAGCATTCTGTGAGACTTCTTTCTCTTCTGTGCATTTAACTAACAGAGTTGAAGCTTAGTTTTCATTGAGTAGTTCTGAAACACTCTTTCTGTAGAAACTGCAAGTGGACATTCGGAGCGTTATGGGGCCTACAGGGGAAAAAGGAATATCTTCAAGTTAAAACTACAAAGAAGCGTTCCGTGAAACTAATTTATGTTCTGTGCATTCAACCAACAGTGTTGAAGCTTACTTTTGATAGAGCAGTTCTGAAACTGTCTTTCTGTAGTAACTGCAAGTGGACATTCTGAGCGCTAAGGGGCCTATAGTGGAAAAAGGAATACCTTCAAATAAAAACTAAACAGAAGCATTCTGTGTAACTAATTTCTGTTCTGTCCATTCAATTAACGGGGTTGAAACTGACTTTTGATTGAGCAGTTCAGAAACACTCTTTCTGTAGAAAGTGCAAGTGCACATTCGGAGTGCTAAGGGGACTATAGTAGAAAAAGGAATATCTTCAAATAAAAACTACACAGAAGCATTCCGTCAAACTTCTTTCTGTTCTGTGCATTCGACTAACAGATTTGAAGCACTCTTTTTATTGAGCAGTTCTGAAACACCCTCTCGGTAGAAACTTCAAGTGGACATTCAGAGCGCCAAGGTGGCCTATAGTGGAAAAAGGAATATCTTCAAATAAAAATTACACAGAAGCTTTCTGTGAAAGTTCCTTCTTTTCTTTGCATTCAACTAACAGAATTGAAGCTTACTTTTGATTGAGCAGTTCTGAAACACTTTCTGAAGACACTGCAAGTGGACAATCACAGCGCTAATGGGCCTATAGTGGAAAAAGAAATATCTTCAAATAAAAACTACAAAGAAACATTCCGTGAAACTAATTTCTGTTCTGTGCATTCAACTAACAAAGTTGAAACTTACTTTTGATTGAGCAGTTCTGAAACACTCTTTCTATAGAAACTGCAAGTGGACATTCGGAGCGGTAAGAGGCCTGAAGTGGAAAAGGAAATATTTGAAATAAAAACTACGCAGAAGCATTCTGTGAAACTTCTTTCTGTTCTGTGCATTCAACTCATATATTTGAACCTTACCTTTGATTGAGCAGTTCTGAAACACTCTTTCTGTAGAAAATGGAAGGGGACATTCGGAAAGCTAAGGGGCCTATAGTGGAAAAAGGAATATCTTCAAGTAAAAACTACACCGAAGCATTTTGTGAAACTTCTTTCTGTTCCGTGCATTCAACTAACAGAGTTGAAGCTTACTTTTGATTGAGAAGTTCTGAAACACTCTTTCTGTAGAAACTGCAAGTGGACATTTGGATATCTAAGGGGCCTTTAGTGGAAAAAGAAATATCTTCAAATAAAAACTACATAGAAGCATTCTGTGCAACTAATTTCTGTTCTGTGCATTCAACTAACAGAGTTGAACCTTAAATTATGTTGAGCAGTTCTGAAACAAGCTTTCTGTAGAAACTGCAATTGAACACTCAGAGCGCTAGGGGGCCTATAGTGGAAAAAGGAATATCTTCAATTAAAAACTACACAGAAGAATTCTGTGAAACTTCTTTCTGTTCTGGGCATTCAAGTAACGGAGATAGAACTTAGTTTTGATTGGGCAGTTCTGAAACACTCTTTCTGTAGAAACTGCAAGTGGACATTCGGAGAGCTAAGGGGCCTATAGTGGAAAAAGGAGTATCTTCAAATAAAAACTCCACAAAAGCGTTCTGTGAAACTTTTTTCTGTTCTGAGCATTTAACTAACAGAGTTGAAACTTACTTTTGACTGAGGAGTTCTGTAACTTAATTTTTGTAGAAACTGCAAGGGGACATGCCCAGCGCTATGGGGCCTATAGTGGAAAAAGAAATATCTTCATATAAAAACTACAGAAAATCATTCTGTCAAACTTCTTTCTGTACTGTGAATTCAACAAACAGAGTTGAAGGTTACTTTTGATTGAGCAGTTCTGAAACACTCTTTCTGTAGAAACTGCAAGGGGACATTTGCAGCACTGTGGAGCATATAGTGGAAAAAGAAATATCTTCATATAAAAACTACACAGAAGCATTCTGTGGAATTTTTTTCTGTTCTGTGAATTCAACTAAGAGAGTTGAAGCTTGCTTTTGATTGAGCACTTCTGAAACACTCTTTCTGTAGAAACTGCAAGCGGACATTTGCAGCGCTATGGGGCCTATAGTGGAAAATGAAATATCTTCATATAAAACCTACACAGAAGCATTCTGTGAAACTTTTTTCTGTTCTGTGCATTCAACTAACAGAGTTGAACCTTAATTTGGTTGAGCAGTTCTGAAACACTCTTTCTGTAGAAACTGCAAGTGGACATTCGGAGCGCTAATCGGCTTATAGTGGAAAAAGGAATAACTAAATAACTTTAAATAAAAACTACACAGAAGCATTCTAAGAAACTTCTTTCTGATCTGTGCATTCAACTAACAGAGTTGAAGCTTACTTTTGATTGAGCAGTTCTGAAACCCTCTTTCTGTAGAAACTGCACGGGGACATTTGGAGCGCTTATGGAACTATAGTCAAAAAGGAATATGTTCAAATAAAAACTTCACTGAAGCATTCTGTGAAACTTCTTTCTGTTCTGTGCATTCAACTAACAGAGTTGATTCTTACTTTTTCATTGAGCAGTTCTGAAGCACTCTTTCTGTAAAAACTGCAAGTGGACATTCAGAGCGCTAAGGGGCCTATAGTGGAAAAAGGAATATCTTCAAGTGAAAACTACACAGAAGCATTCTGTGAAAATTCTTTTGATCTGTGCATTCAACCAACAGAGTTGAACCTGACTTTTGATTGAGCACTTCTCAAACACTCTTTCTGTAGAAACTGCAAGTGGACATTCGAAGCGCTAAGGGGCCTAAAATTGAAAACGATATAACTCCAAAGAAAAACTACACAGAAGCATTCTGTGAAATTTCTTTCTGTTCTGTGCATTCAACTAACAGAGTTCAACCTCACATTTGGTTGAGAAGTTCTGAAACACTCTTTCTGTAGAAAATGGTAGTGGACAGTCCGAGTGCTAAGGGGCCTAGTGTGGAAAAAGGAACATCTTCAAATATAATCTACACAGAAGCATTCTGTGAAAGTTCTTTCTGTTCTCTGCATTCAACTAATCGAGTTGAACCTTATTTTTGATTTAGCAGTTCTGAAACATTCTTTATGTAGAAACTGCATTTGGACATTCGGAGCGCTAAGTGGCCTATAGTGGGAAAGGGAATATCTTCAAATAAAAACTACACATAAGCAGTCTGTGAAACTTCTTTCTGTTCTCGGCATTCAACTAACGTAGTTGACGCTTCCTTTTGATTGAGCAGTTCTGAGACACACTATCTGTAGAAACTGCAAGGGGACATTGGGAGCGCTATGGGGCCTGTAGCCGAAAAAGAAATATCTTCAAATAAACAGTACATAGAAGCATTCTGTGAAACGTCTTTTTGTTCTGTGCATTCACCTAACAGATTTGAAGCCTACTTTTGATTGAGCAGTTCTGAAAGACTCTTTTTTAAAACTGCAAGGGGACATTCAGAGCGCTAAGTGGTCTATAATGGAAAAAGAAATGACTTCAAATAAAAACTACACAGAAGCATTCTGTGAAACTTCTCTCTGTTCTGTGCATTCAACTAACCGAGTTGAACCTTATTTTTGATTGAGGAGTTCTGAAACACTCTTTCTGCAGAAACTGCAAGAGGACATTTGGAGCGCTAAGGGGCATATAATGGAAAAAGAAATATCTTCAAATGAAAACTGTACAGAAGCATTCTGTGAAACATGTTTCTCTTCTGCGCTTTCAACTGACAGAGTTGAACCTGACGTTTGATTCAGCAGTTCTGAAACACTCTTTCTGTAGAAACTGCAGGTAGACATTCCGAGCACTAAGGGGCCTATAGTGGAAAAAGGAATATCTTAAAATAAAAACTACACAGAAGCATTCTGTGAAACTTTTTTCTGTTCTGTGCATTCAACTAACGGAGTTGCACCTTACTTTTGATTGAGCAGTTATGAAACACTCTTTCTGTAGAAACTGCAAGTGGACATTCAGAGCGCTAAGTGGCCTATAGTGGAAAAAGGAATATCTTCAAATAAAAACTACACAGAAGCATTCTGTGAAAGTTATTTCTATTCTGTGAATTCAACTAAAAGAGTTTAAACTTACTTTTGATTGAGAAATTCTGAGACACTCTTTCTGTAGAAAGTGCAAGTGGACATTCGGAGCGCTAAGGGGCAAATAGTGGAAAAAGAAATATCTTCAAATAAAAACTACACAGAAGCATTATGTGAAACTAATTTCTCTTCTGTGCATTCAACTAATGGAGTTGAACCTTATTTTTGATTTAGCAGTTCTGAAACATTCTTTCTGTAGAAACTGCATTTGGACATTCGGAGCGCTATGTGGCTTATAGTTGAAAAAGGAATATCTTCAAATAACAACTACACAGAAGCATTCTGTGAAACTTCTTTCTGTTCTGTGCAGTCAACTAACGGAGATGAACCTTACTTTTGATTGAACAGTTCTGAAACACTCTTTCTGTAGAAACTGCAAGTGGACATTCGGAGCTCTAAGGGGCCTATAGTGAAAAAGGAATATCTTCAAATAAAAACTAGTGAAAGTTGTTTGTATTCTGTGAATTCAACTAACAGTGTTTAAGATTACCTTTGATTGAGAAGTTCTGAGACACTCTTTCTGTAGAAACTGCAAGAGCACATTCGGAGTGCTAAGGGGCAAATTGTGGAAAAAGAAATATCTTCAAATAAAAACTACAGAGAAGCATTCTGTGAAACTTCTTTCTGTTCTGTGCATTCAACTAACAGACTTGAAGCTTACTTTTGATTGAGCAGTTCTGAAACACTCTTTCTGTGGTAACTGCAAGGGAACATTCGGAGCGCTAATTGGCCTATAGTGGAAAAAGGAATATCTTCAAATAAAAACTACACAGAAGCATTCTGTGAAACTTCTTTCTGTTCTGTGCATTGAACTAACAGAGTTGAAGCATAGTTTTGATAGAGCAGTTCTGAAACATACTTTCTGTAGGATCTGCAAGTGGACATTCGGAGGGCTAAGGGGCCTATAGTGGAAAAAGCAATATCTTCAAATAAAAACAAGACAGAAGTATTCTGTGAAACTACTTTCTGTTCTGTGCAATGAACTAACAGAGTTGAAGCTGTCTTTTGATTGAGCAGTTCTTAAACACTCTTTCTGTAGAAACTGGAAGGGGATATTTTGAGCACTAGGGGGCCTTTAGTGGAAAAAGGAATATCTTCAAATAAAAACTACACAGAAGCATTCTGTGAAACTTCCTACTGTTCTGTGCATTTAACTAACAGAGTTGAAGCTTACTTTTGATTAAGCAGTTCTGAAACACTGTTTCTGTAGAAACTGCAAGGGGACATTCAAAGAGCTAAGGGGCCTATAGTGGAAAAAGGAATATCTTCAAATAAAAACTACACAGAAGGATTCTGTGCAACTAAGTTCTGTTCTGTGCATTCAACTAACAGAGTTGAACCTTACATTTGGTTGAGCAGTTCTGAAACACGCTTTCTGTAGAAACTGCAAGTGGACAATCGGAGCGCTAAGGGGCTTATAGTGGAAAAAGGAATATCTTCTAATAAAAACTACACAGAAGCATTCTGTGAAACTTCTTTCTGTTCTGTGCATTCAACTAACACAGTTGAAGCTTACTTTTGATTGAGCAGTTCTGAAACCCTCTTTCTGTAGAAACTACAAGAGGACATTCTGAGTGCCAAGTGGCCTATAGTTTAAAAAGAAATATCTTCACATAAAAACTACACAGAAGCATTCTGTGAAACTAATTCCTGTTCTGTGTATTCTAGTAATGGGGTCGAAGCTTGCTTTTGATTGAGCAGTTCTGAAACACTCTTTCTGTAGAAACTGCAATGGCACATTCGGAGCTCTCAGAGGCCTATAGTGGAAAAAGGAATATTTTCACATAAAAACTACACAGAAGCATTCTGTGAAACTTCTTTCTGTTCTGTGCATTCAACTAACACATTTGAAGCTTATTTTTGATTGAGCAGTTCTGAAACTCTCTTTCTGCAGAAACTGCAAGGGGACATTCGGAGCGCTAAGGGGCCTATAGAGGAAAAAGGAATATCTTCAAATAAAATCTACACAGAAGCATTCTGTGAAACTAGTTTCTGTTCTGTGCATTCAACTAACGGAGTTGAAGCTTACTTTTGATTGAGCACTTCTGAAACACTCTTTCTGTAGAATCTGCAAGTGGACATTCTGAGCTCTAAGGGGCCTATAATGGAAAAAGGAATAACTTCAAATAAAAACTACACAAAAGCATTCTGCGAAAGTACTTTCTGATCTGTGCTTTCAACTGGCAGAATTGAATCTTACTTTTGATTGAGCAGTTCTGAAACACTCTTTCTTTAGAAACTGCAAGGTGACATTTGGAGCGCTAAGTGGCCTATAGAGGAAAAAGCAATATCTTCCAATAAAAACTACAGAGAAGCATTCTGTGAAACTTCTTTCTTTTCTGTGCATTCAACTAACAGATTTGAAGCTTACTTTTGATTGAGTAGTTCTGAAACAGTCTTTCTGTAGAAACTGCAATGGGACATTCCGAGCGCTAAGGGGCCTATAGTGGAAAAAGGAATATCTTCAAATAAAAACTACACAGAAGCATTCTGTGAAACATCTTTCTGTTCTGTGCATTCCACTAACAGACATGAAGCTTACTTTTCATTTTGAAGTTCTGAAACTCTCTTTCTGTACAAACTGCCAGTGGACATTCAGAGCCCTAAGGGGCCTATAGTGGAAAAAGGAATAACTTCAAATAGAAACTACACGAAAGGATTCTGCGAAACGTCTTTCTGATCTGTGCATTCAAATAGCAGAGTTGAAGTTTACATTTGAGTGAGCAGTTCTGAAACACTCTTTCTCTAGAAAGTGCAAGGGGACATTCCGAACGCTAAGTGACCTATAGTGGAAAAGTAATTACTTCAAATAAAAACTCCACAGAAGCATTCTGCGAAACTTCCTTCTTTTCTGTGCATTCAACTAACAGAGTTGAAGCTCACTTTTGAGTGAGCAGTTCTCTAACACTCTTTATGTAGAGAATGCAAGTGGACATTCAGAGCGCTAAGGGGCCCTTAGTAGAAAAAGGAATATCTTCAAATAAAAACTACACAGAAGCATTCAGTGAAACTTCTTTCTGTTCATTGCATTCAAGTAACACAGTTGAAGCTTACTTTTGATTCAGCAGTTCTGAATCACTCTTTCTGTAGAAACTACAAATGAACATTCGGAGCGCTAAGGGGCTTATAGTGGAAAAAGAAATATTTTCAAACAAAACTACACAGAAGCAGTCTGTGAAACTAATTT
>NW_026653785.1:0-10977 GCF_009828535.3 Hylobates moloch | reverse complement strand
GTTGAAACCCAGTCTCTACAAAAAATACAAACATTAGCTGAGTGTGGTGGCACATGCCTGTAGTCCCAGCTACTTGGGAGGTTGAGGTGGGACGGGAGGTTGAGGCTGCAGTGAACTGAGATTGTGCCACTGCACTCCAGCCTGGGTGACAGAGAAGGAAGGAAGGAAGGAAGGAAGGCAGGCAGGCAGGCAGGCAAAGAGCTCTGGGGTGAGGCAAAGTTGCGGGTGGATTCCGCTCCCCTCACCGCCAGAGCAGACCCTGAGCTGCCCCCAGGCTCCTGGGCCTCCCAGCCCAGCGTCCCTTCCCTGTGGCTCCCAGGGTGTCCCCGACCATCAGCACCCACCTGCCCTGCTCAGGTTGCTGCCTTCAGGGAGGGACGCCGGGCAGCCCCTCTTGCAAATCCTGAATTAATGAATCCCAGGAATCTGCTGCCCGTGAACAGCCTCTTCTTTGGGGTTTGGGTGAGAACCACAGGGATTAGGGCCTGGCAGGCAGGGCGCCTCCTCCCGGGGGCTCAGTTTTCACCCCAGGGGAAATCTGAACTGGCCCCCCGATCCCCCACTCTAGTTTCCCCTTTGCAACAATCCCTTGTTCTTACAAGAGGCATTATCTGCCTAATCCCTGCCCGCCCTCACTGGCTCCTGGGGCACAGGAGTGCGTGGGGCCCACGCTGCCACCCTCCTGGCTTCTCCCTGCCCTGGGTGCCCAGGGGCATCCCTGCGCCAGTCCTTTTGGCCAAAGTGGTTGGACCGTGGGGAGAGGAAATGGCAGGCCATGGATGGGTCCCATGTCCCAGGCCTGTCTAGCATGACGCTGAACACAAATACGGGCACACACGTACACACAGTCACGCCCACCCTCACATGCAGACACACTTTTGGGGAATTTCTGGGTTGGCTGATGTGACTAAAACGGGTGGGTGAGTGGTACCTTTGCACCCCGACTTAGTTCTGAAGGAGTCAGCTGTGCAAAGGAGGGGATTGATGTCACAGTGTCCGATGGGATGGGCTGGGTGTTAGACATTTTATATATCCTCTCGCAGGGGGTGGGGGCCAGGCAGACCTAACTTGGAATCCAAAGTCCACCACTCCCTGGCCGCATGTACTTGAGCAGTTTCCTTATCTGTCAAATGGGAATCATGAGTATTTTCCCCGGAAGGAAGGGAGGCTTGATGGAGGCAGCATGAGCAGGGCTCCTGGGGGAGATGCTCCACGAATGATGGCTTCTTGTTATGAACAAAACCGTTTCCTGGTCATAGTCCTGCTTCTCTGCACACCCTGAGGAGCCTGTGTCTCAAATGAGTGCCTGTCTAGATGTGACCATCTGTGCATGTGGTGGGGCCATGTCCCAGGTATTGCCATCATCGTACCTAACATTGCGCTGTTGGGAAGGGGACCCAATCCTTGGTCACTTGAAGGCTTGTGGTGTTTCCCTGGCTGCCCTCTGAGCCTTTGCTGCGGTGATTGCCTCTGTGTGGGTTACTGATAACCGGGGAGAAGGTGGGTGGGGGTGCTGGGGGGAGGCAGCCGGGGTCTGGAACAGGATCCCCAACAGGGGAGGCAGGCAGGACCACAGATAACCTTAGCCAATGCCACGATTTAGCCATGGGCTGATCCCAGCTGAGGACCCGGGGATGACAGGGGAGAGGACCCCTGGGATAAGTTGAAACGGCCGGACGGCTCTGACCTCCGTGTCTGAGGCTGCTCAGATGGCCAGGGTAGCTGGGGTTGGCAGGTTTGGGAGAAGATTTTGAGCAGGGGCCTTGAAGAGACTGCTTAGTTTCCGAAAGTTCGGGAGGGATGACGTGGGATTGGCTGTTGTCTTCACTGAGAACTCATGGCCAACCCTCCACTTGCGTTGGTGCAGGGAGGCCTGTCCTACACCTCTGGAGGCCTCCGGGAGTTCTAATATCCCCCGCAGGGGTCTTCATTCCAGTGCAGGAGGAAGGCAGGGGGCGCTCCTCCTCCCTCACCCACTCCTACGGCCTCCACAGAGACCTGACGCTGACGTTTGGAGGCCGAGTCCTTCAGGGCCCCTCCTGGGGTGACAGATTCTATGCTCAGGACAAGCTGGTGGCTCCATGCAGAGAGTTGTGCAGACTCGGAGCTTTGTCCTAGGTCTGCCTCTGCCCTGCCGTGTGGCCTCAGGACCATCAAACCTCTCTGGGCCTCAGCACCTGATCTCTCAGAAGTCCCTGGAGCTCAGCTGTATGAGAAGGGGCTCTTTATTGTCCGTCTCGGACCCCTGCTCTGGGGCATGGATCCCAGGAGAGAGGGCTCCTTCTGGGCAGATACTGGGCTGAGGGAGCAGCGGACTGGAAGTCAGGAGGCCTAGGTCCAGGCTCTGCCTCTTCTGGCCTCAGTTTCCCCCCTGTGAAAAAAGGAGGCCAGGCTCTCTCAGAGGAGATACTGGGCCATCAGATTCGAGGGAAGGAAGGGGAGGGTGGGCAGTGGCTGGGTGGGGCAGGGCAGGAGTGGCCCTCACCCAGGGCACACAAAGGGGCCATGTATCCTCGGTGGGCAGTGAGGGGCGGGCCTGGGCATCTGCTCTAGGGATGGGATTTGGCTTCAGAGAGGGGCTTTACTATGTTTCCTTTTTAATTACAATGGTCCCGGCTCCTACAACGGCAGCTTTTGTTGGGGCGGCTTAGGAGAGGGAGGGAGGCAGGGCTGGCCAGTCTGGAGCTGGAGGGGCTTGATGGGAGGGGGCCTTGCTCAGACCCTCCTGTCTGTACCCTGGGAAGGGAGGTGTGGGGGCATGAGGGAGGGGCCAGCTTTGGGGGTGGAGCAGCTGAGTTTGAGCCAAAGGGACACTTCTTCCTGCTGCATTTCTTTGCCACACTCCAAGTTCTGACATCCAACACCGCAGGGTGGCTGACACCCGCCCTCCTCCCTCGGTGGCCCACAGGGATCTCAAGTTCAACATCAACTTCTCCCTAGACTGGCTCCAGATTCTGTATTCTTCATCTCAGCAAATTCATTCATTCATTCATTCATTCAACACACATTTATTGAGTAGCTAATCTGTGGCTGGTCCCACTCTAGGGGCCGAGGGTGCATCTGTGAACAAGCACACTCGAATTGCCTCTTCTGTGGAGCTGGTAACCTAGCATTTACCTGTTTGTGTGCTTTGTCCTCACAGTTTCTAGAAAGGCAGGATTGTGCCTTGAGCCTGCCCAGCTCGGCACTCATGACAAAGCCTGGCATAGAGTAGGCTCTTTGGAAATGTTTCTGTGCCAAAGAAGGAAAGAACCATCCAGAAGGCAGGTAGACCCTGAGGGCGAGGAGGATGCTCGGACCTGGAGAAAGGCCTGGAAGGAGATGCTTGAGCCTGCCAACGCTGGGAGGTGGGGATCGATGACCAGCTGACACAACGCTACGTCACTTGTTCCAATGTGCATTTGTTATTTTGTGTTTTGAAAAAGCGAGTAAGAAAATCTTTAAATGAAAAAGAGATTGAATAAACAAGTACTTTAATGAAAACAAACCAAGTATAAGATTTGTAGTTTTCCCCTAAGAAATAAAACATGTGAATTTTGGACTCAGCCACATCTGCTGTTTCTCAGATGTGTGGCCTTGGGCAAGACTCAGCCTCCCTGAGTCTCAGTGCCCTCATCTGTACCCTCGAAGGGCTGCTGGGGGATGACATGGGGTCATGACTGGGAAGGTCAGATGTGTCACTACTGCTCTCGGCCCCTGGAGTATTGGGGGTGTGGCCCCAAGAGGAAGGAGCCCCTCACTGTGGGACCGTCACAGCGCCCACCCACTGCAGACACCAGCACCAATGAAGCTCCAGGGCCCCAACCCTGTCATGCAGGGGCGTCCCTGAAGCTGGGGACTTCACACCACGGCCTCCTGCTCACACCCCAGGGCCCCACTGAGAAGCCATAAGGGACACCAGCCTCTTCCTGTTGTCTTAGGGCTGGAGTCTAGGACTCCTGTGGTGTCCAGGCCACTGCTAGCTGGGCTCCTCTGAACTGCAGGGGCCAGGCACTGCTGGGTGTTAGGGGAATGGGTGCTGTTGGGCAAATTCCAGCCGGAGGCTTGCAACAGAAAACTCAGTTCCATCCCTAGAACCCTGTGGCCCCACCCATAATCCCCATCCGTCCTAGCCAGGGTAGAGACCCCTGCTCAGATCCTTGAAGAGGCCTTCTTGGACCACTCTAAATAAAAGAGCGTAACCCCTTTTCTGGCTTCCCAGCACCCACTGGCATATGGCCCTCTGGCTGTTAACACGGGCTCTAGAGCCCCACTGACTGAGCCAGAGTCTGCTGACCCCTGGAAGTGGACTCCTTGAGGATGGGGACTTTTATCTGTTTGCAGCCTCTACATGAGCTAGAGCACTCTCCCCATTTTACAGACAAGGAGACTGAGGTTCAGAAAGGACAAGTGGCTCTTCTAAGGCCACACAGCAGATCCACAACAGTACAAGAACCCTCAAATCACTCTCCTCTCTAGGACATCCCACCACCATTTCTTCTGGTTACTAATGTCCCCCTTCCCCAGCCTCAGACACTGCACTCGTTGCTCTTGTCCCCACAGCCTCCAGAAAAGGCTATGTCCTCCAGGGGAGGCTGTCATTTAAGGTTTGGTTCAAGTGCTGACATGTGAGGGGGGAGCAGGTGGGGGCAGCGTGGAGGGGGGGGAAGCTCTTCCCGCCCTGCCAGGCGCCCCATCTGGACAGCGAGGCTGCAACCTGATCTTCGGGCTGAGAGCTGCTCTATTTCGGGGGTGGCACTGGAGGCCCAGGCACCCTGACTGGGGGAAAGGGTGCCTCCTGCCCCTGCTACAGGCTTGGAACATAGGCCCTCGCCCATGGGCCATTCCAGAGAGCAGGGGCGGGGCACCTCTTCCTGATCCCTGGTGGGCAGACTTGGAAGGCAGGGCCAGGGCCCCAGAGAAAGTCTCCCTTGCTCCAGGGGCTGGAGGCTCCAGACCCACAGGCAGGGACAGAGGAAATGCATAAGGGTCCTTGTCACCGCTCTGCCAGCATCTCACTTTGTGACCTTGGGCAAGTCACTCTCCCTCTCTGAGCCTCAGTGTCCTCATTGGTGCCCTCATTACTTCAGGTCTTCTCCAGCTCTGGGCTTCTATCTTCTTGGCAAGAAAGAAAAGATCCTCACGCTCAAAGGTTCTAGGGACAGAGGGGCTGGTTCAGACGTTTTAAGATGAAGGGAATAATTCACAAGAGTAAAAAGAATGGTTCAAGCATTCTGAGTTAGTGATATTGGGGTTATCACATGATCACTAGGTGGTCCAGAAAGTATAGTTGCCCCTAGAGCACAGCCCATGAGAGTGGAAGCCCTGGGGGGAGAGGGAGCTTGGGAGGGCCAGCAGTGGCCATGATGGGTGCAGGTGGCCCCCCAGGGCTGGCCCGATCTGATCCTGAGTCGAGGCCAGGAGAGCAGCTGATACTCTCTGCCTGCCCTGGCCTTTCTGCCAGGACCCACCGGGCTGCTGCTGATGGCAATGCCTGCCAGAGGCGCAGAGCGAGAGTGTGAGCATGGACAGAGAGCCCCTGAGGATGCTGGGCTCCTGTCCTGCCTTGCAGCCTCCCGGGCGGGTGCTGGCCGCCTTCCTGGCACAGCCTGGACCCTGGGGAAAAGCTGCCTTGGGCATTAGCTCTTGTGGAGCCCTGTTGAGCCAGGGCTTCTGGGAAGCTGGTGAGACTGGCCCTGGCCCTGGCCCTGGCAAGGTCTGGGTGTGGGGCAGGGAGGAGGAGCTCCTAGGCCGTCCATCCAACCCACGCCCCATGCCATGGAGACATGGCTTAACCTCTCTGGAGCCTCCACTGCTCCATCTGTAAAATGAGGACACAGGTACTCCCCGATGAAATGATACAAGCAGAGGACAATGCCTTGCACACCCCACAGTCATGGGGGTCTACAGGCTGGGGCCAGGGGCAGCTGGAAGGGAGAGGGACGCAGGCTCTGTGGGAGGAAGGGGGCACTTCTCAGGGGAGGGGCCTTGGACCTAAGACCCCAGCACCTCCTGCAGGCAGGGCCAGGCCTAAGGGCTCCTGCTTTGGAGCCCAGGACTTGGTCCAGAACCCCCACAGCTGCCTTTCTTGCCCCCAAATATTTAAATATGAAAAATCTCCATTTACCAGCTAACGAAAAGCTGGATCCAGGGCTGACTGTAAGAAGGAGGCTGTAGATACAATTCTAGGTCCAGAGGCCTGGGGAAGACCGAGTCAGGAGGGGAGCTTGCCTTTCCTCAAGCCACACTGAGACCCCGGGAAACAGGAGGGGACGCAGGGGGCTGGCGAGTCCCCAAAATGTCCTGGGGCCACATGATTTCAGGGTTGTGTGTGTGTATGTGGGTGCGTGTGTTTGTGTGTGCAGGAGCTATCTGAATATCAATATTAACTGTCTTTGTACCAAGTTTATCATTTATCGATAAGTAGTTTCTTCATCCAAGTTATTTTGCTTCACAAAGGGTTTCATTAAGTAAGAAGAAATTTATTTTTTTTTTTTTTTTTTTTTTTGAGAAGGAGTCTCGCTCTTTCACCCAGGCTGGAGTGCAGTGGCGCGATCTCGGCTCACTGCAGGCTCCGCCCCCCGGGGTTCATGCCATTCTCCTGCCTCAGCCTCCCGCGTAGCTGGGACTACAGGCGCCCGCCACCTCGCTCGGCTAATTTTTTGTATTTTTAATAGAGACGGGGTTTCACTGTGTTAGCAAGGATGGTCTTGATCTCCTGACCTCGTGATCTGCCTGCCTCGGCCTCCCAAAGTGCTGGGATTACAGGCGTGAGCCACCGCGCCCGGCCGCAAGAAGAAATTTATAATCCAAAAGAATAATATAAAAACTAAAAAATCAGAAGTTTTTGCTGTACACATGAATGACTGGCGTAGTTTCTGAAAAGTTAATATAAACCTTTTGAAAAATCTGGATTGGGCCTCCTGGCACTGTGGAAAATGCAGGAGACGTGAGCATGTCATTCGACCTCTCTGAGCCTCAGTTTCCACATCTGGAAGTTGGGGAGAGCAGTTCCTGTCTCCTTGCTGTGATGTGGGGATTAAATGATCAAGTGTTTACAGAGCACCTGGTCTCTGCTTGGTGCAGGGGCAGTCACGGGTCCATGGAGCTGCTTCTTGAAGTTTTGTGCTTGATTTGTGTTGGAAATGTGTCATCCAGACAGGCTTCCTGGAGGAGGCATGGCCTACGAAGCCGTTCTGAGAGTCCAGGTGGGAGCCTGTGGAAACAGGACCAGGAGGAGGAGCGGGGGGCTGTGGGCACCTAGGGTGGGCTACGGGGAGCTCAGGAGGTTGCTGGTAGAGCCCTGAGGATGAGGGAGGGAAGTGATTTGGGGGACTGGGCTTGCTGGGCCTGTCCTAAAACGAGGAATGGGATGGAAGGGAAAGTAGAAGAGAGACCCATATTCTCTCAACCCCCTCCCAGACCCCCTGTGGGGAAGACGCATGGGTGAGCCCCACTATACAGATGTGAAACCTGAGGCCCATAGAGGGCTCTTGGGCAGCTATTCATGCTGGTGACTCAGATGGGGAGGGGGAAGACAGACGTGAACAGCTTTGCTTGAGCTTGTGATATGTTGGGTTTCATTCCAAGCAAAAAAAATGTTAAAAACCCTCATCAAATAAAGATTAAAAAACAATAATTTGAAAAAGAAGGAAAGGCAGGCCGGGGAGCCCAGGCGACCAGGCTGGGGTGGCACAGTCAGGACGCAACACAGCTGGGTGGAAGCCCCCGGTGTCCACCAAAGCCTGCGCTCCTTCTTCTGGGCTGGACTGGGGCAGGGGCCTCCTTCTCAGGGACTCAGCAGGGGCTCAGCAGCCCCCTCCGTGGAGTTTATTGGGTCCTGAATGGGCTCTCAGAGACCTGGCACCTGCCGCCTTTTCTGTTCTAATAAAAGGCAGATGCCCTGGGGGTGGATGGGGGTAGCGTGTTGGGGGCTCTGGCTCGTGGCCACTCTGGGCGACACATTCCTGGGTCCTGACTCACAAGGAAACGTCTTCGTCTTCGTGTCTCCTCAGCACTTTTGGGCCCTGCAGCTGTGGCCGCATTCCTCCTCCTCCCCTCCCCTCGCGCCGGTCCCTCCAGCTGGAGCTGCTGCTAATGACATTGACCCATCCTGGGCTATGGAGACTGAGGCCGCTGGAGGGCGGGTACTGGTTTCCATACTGTGCCACACAGAATGAGGGATGGAAGAGGACCTTCTCACCTGGGGGATGCCCTTGGCTTAGGGCAGTGAATCTCAATCAGGAGTGATTTTGCCCCTCGGGGGATTTTTGGGAATGTCTGGAGACATTTTTGGTTGTTGCATCTGGCGGTGTTTGTGTGCCCCGCCATTCTGTTGGCATTGATAAGGGTAGGGATATTGCTAAACATTCTACAATGAACAGGACAGCCCCCATAACAGAGAACCATTGATTGTCCCAAAGCTGGGGCACCCTGGCCTAGAGTCCCCCGGGCCGAGGGCTGGAATAGGGATTGAATGTCCCCATTGCACACACTCTCTGTAAGCTTCTCACTGTGGAAGACCCTGGGGCTGATACTGGAGACGCTGAGATGATCCAGTTTCAAATCCTGGTAGTCCAGAAACCCTCCAGTCCAGCGTGGGAGACAGACAAGTGCCTGGCTTGTTCTTGCCACCGTAGCAGGGGAACTTCCAGAGGAGCAAGCAGGAGGTCACGAGTCTTGGGCTTGGAGGACAGACCCATGATGTCAGGGAAAGAGCACTAGACAAGGAGTCCACAGTCCCAGCTCTGACCAGCTGAAGAAACACAGACAAGCCATCCATGTCCCCCTCTTTGGGCCTCAGTTTTGTCCTCTGGTCATTGCTGAGCTGAAATCTCTAACTCTAAGGGCCCGAGCTGTGCCAGTCTTGGGTTCTAGACTCAATTCCTTTGCAGTGTGGTGGAGGGGCTTGATGCACAGCACAGAGATGGGCAAGCCATGGCCAAATCCAGCTGGGCGCCTGCATTTGTGAAAAAAAAAAAAAAAAAAAAAAAAAAAAATGTCTCTGCACTGTCTGTGGCTACATCGGCAAAATCGAGTACTTGCAACAGAGACTGTCTGGCCCTCAAGTGCTAAAATATTTTCTATGTGGCCCTTAGAGGAAAAGGTTGTTGGCTCCCCGCACCAATGGGCAGATTTCAGGTGTAAGTCACTGGCCCGCTGGGAATTAGAGGAAAGGCATTTATTTGGCAGGGGGCGTGGGAAAGGCATATTTTGAAGGAAGTTTTTTCTAGTGCACTGGTCAGGATCTCGAACTCAGATTCCTCTCTACGGCCTCAGTTTCCCTGTGTGTGAATGGAAATCGCTGTACCTGCCTGGCACAGTGGGTAAGGAGGGAAAGTCTCGTGCCTGGGCCAGTCTGGTGGAGCTGGGTTATTTATGGTTTCTGCCGGGAGGGGGGCTGCAGGCCACGGGCGGTGTCTGACCTGAATTCTTACACTTACAGGAAATTAGAGCCCTTGGAAGCAGGTGCGCTGGGATCCCAACACTCGGGTGGCCGAGAGGGCGATGTGGCTGAGGCAAAAGGGAAAGGGGGCTGGACTGGGCTGAGGGCTGGAGGAGGGGCCAGTTCCGAGGGCACGGGGCTCCAACCTCACCTTCCTGCTGTCGTGGAGAAGAAAAGTGGTAATGACCGCTACTGTGCACTGGGCTCTCGCTCTGTGCTTTGCTTGTGTTTGCTCAGTTAATCCTCCCAACATGCCTCTAAGGTAAGATGATTGACCCTCATTTTGCACATGGGGAAACTGAGGCTCAGTGAGGTGTGCTCACTTGCCCATGAGCACAGAGCAGGCGTTAGAGTCAGGATTTGAACCCAGGAAAGGCTGTACAATTCCAATTCTTATATCCTCTTTCCCATACCAGCCACCTATGGGCGATGAGGTCTCCAAGGGAAACTTCAGAACATTCTGTGGGTTTCGGTGGTTACCTGCTGAGGCAGCAGTGGGCATGGAGCATCCGAGGGTCTAAGGTGAGAAAGAATCAGGGTGTGTGGCTTATGGTCCAGTTCCAGGGTTGGAGCGGGAGGGTGAGTGGTCAGCGTCTGTGGCAAGCAGTTGTGGGGCTTTTGGGAGCTGGCCGTAGGCAAGGGAGTGCCAAGTGTCTGCAGTCAGGGGCCAGGAGCCTGGGAGGCTGGAGAGATGGGGTCTGGTCTGCCCTGAGGCTGGGCCTGGCCGGGGGTGCCCTGGGTGGGCTGCCTGTCTGCAGCGGGCAGGTATGTGAGCCTCGTGCACACTGGGGCATGTGTGATGAGTCTTTGATTTATAAGAATGTGTGGGAGTGTGAACACGTGTGCAACAGTGTGAGTGTGAGACAGGGTGGGTGTGATTGTTTGAATATTTGGACGTTTGCAGAGGCGGGTCAGGCTTGGTGAGGCCCAAGATGTCTTCAATTTGGGGACTTTCTTTATTAAAAAGAACGCAAAATGACAAATACTAAAGAGACTTTAAAACGAGAAAAGAAACCACAGCGAATTACTCAATTTTTAAGCTGACAAATACCACAAACATTACCAAATCCAGAAAAAATCATAATATTTTTATTAATTAACTCCCTGGCACACTCCTGTACTACTGATTTTTATTTCTCTTTTTGGCTTTGAACATCATGTGAACACATTGCAAGGGCCCTCTCGGGGCTCTGGAGGGAGGCTGCAGCTCCAGCCTTGGGATGCGTGAGTTTGTGTGAGCGACTGAGGGCGTGGGTGTGTGTGCGGGTGTGACCAAATGTGGGGGCCTGTTTCACAAAAGAGAGATGGAGAGCAAGGCTGTCATGGCAAACTGGTTCAATGGGTATTTGTTGAATAAATAAAAAGGAAGGTCGCATATGTGAGGGACTGTGTGTGTAGGAGATGCATGTGTGTTTAAGCACGTGCACATGTGTGAATGCATGCGTGTGCAGTAGTGGCCGTGGGAAAGAGTGTGTGCGAGTCTGTGTGATCCCCAGGTGTCTTTTCTTTGGCATTCTAGTTTTAGGGAGCCCCTCCCTGCCTGCACCTCCACC
>NW_026653784.1:0-10981 GCF_009828535.3 Hylobates moloch | reverse complement strand
ACATAAGAAATGTGACTACAGGATATAATTAAAGTACTGTTCATAGAAAATTTTTGAAGAAAAACACAATTGAGTTTGACTAGAGCATAGTGTAGAGTAGAAGGTAATATATGATGGGAATAGAAGATTAGACTAGATCTATATTGTGGAAGCCCTTGAATGTGAAACTGAGAACTTAAAAACAAACTTATGGATAGTATTAATTAACTTTGTTTTCGCATCTCTTACTTCTGTATTTCTCAGTGAAACATCAGTAAGAAACCCCATTGCTTTTGGCATTTGCAACAAAATATCACAGTCAACTAAATCCTAGCCCATTCCAACACTGGATACTCACCTGTCTTACATATTGTGTTTGAGAATGACATGAAACTAAACAATCCAGCAGAGTTAAAAAGCTGTGTACAGGCAGGGAGTGAACCCAAGGCAGTTTCTAGGGTCTCTCACTGTGTCTTTTAAGCTAAACTCTAGTTAATCCCGGAATGCAACACATCCCAAAGTCTAAAGCAATTCTGATTTGCTTGATAATCACCCTATGTTTTGGTTTTACATACCAGTTTTTTTTCATATCTATCCATTTTTTTTTTGTTAAAATACAGTGCCGTAAAGTCTACTATATTTCATTATACAGTGTATATTTGAAAACAATTAAAATGATTCTTAACAACAATAGTATGTCTATTTATATCAGGGCTATAGATCTAAACCCCAATGTACATTTTGATTTTTGTGAATGAATGCACCTTCGGTAGGGATACAGGGATGCCCTTACCAAGCTGTTTATCTCTCTGATATATTTATAATACAGTTACTCATATTACATATGCATATAACTATATCTATATCTGATTAACATATCTGCCTCCACAAATATATATTTGAAATGTAGATTACTTATGCCATTTAAAAACATGCTGCTATATATAATTCATTGCCATCTGTTCCTCTGGTTTCTCTTTTATACTCTAAAAATTCCCAGAAAATTACGAAAATCTGCAAGGATTTCTGAAGTCCTATATGTGTTAAATTGTAGCATTTACATACTGGATTACATTAGGAGACCCAAAACAGAGCACTGGGTTAGGAAGAAGAGTACTAGGAAATTCTTGGTGACCTATGACTTTAGACAAAATGCTTTAGTACCTCTGAACCTCAGTTTTCTCATCTTTAAAATTAAAATAATAAGCTTCACATCCCTGTGAGTTAGAATTTTATTTTATCAAAAGTGATAATTATGAGAAATGTTTAAACTTTCAAAATATGAAATAATTGCAAGTTATTATTAACATGCCTAGATAACAAAACAAAATAAATAATAGTAATTTCAGACTAATTGGAAAGGAAGAAGTAAAAGCCTTCTTCCAGTGGCTCATTAAAAAAATGAGAGACAGTCAAGTGACTGTTACTCAATGCCTGGAGATATACTTTGGTTAAGTTCACTAAATATTTGCTGATAATATACTATCTATTAATGTGTTAAGTCCCTGCAGCATGCCAAACATCACTCTAGGTGCTGAGAAAAAGCAGTGAACAAATCAAAGACCCATTGCCTCATGTATCTGGGTGGATGAGGTAGAGGGAAACAGAAAATAATTAACATAAATAATAGATAAGTTAACCATATGTTATTGCTTCTAAGATGTTATTAATTGTAAAGAACACCATGGTTTTATGTACCACTAAGAACAAAAAAAAGGCATTGGTAAATAAATATGACAGGCCATTGATTGCAAAACTCATTCCAATTTCAGAGATGATACAATGTGAAAAAACAGCATTGCATCTTGGGATCAATGAACTATAGTAGAAAATTATTAGGTCATCAGTTATAGGAAAAGTAAAAAGGAGGGGAAAGTGGAATCTGGGTTAGGTGGTTTTGTTGCAGCATTAAATAGGCTGGTCATTTTATTAGTGTCTTAGGGCTGCCATAACAAATTACCACAAACTGGTGGCTTGAACCAATGTATTCTCTCACAGATCTGGATGCCAGAATTCCAAACTCAAGGTGTAAGTAGAACAATGTTTTACTAAAGACTCTAGGGAAGAATCCTTCCTTGCCTCTCCTTAGCTTGCAGTGGCTGAAAGCAATCCTTGTTGTTGTTTGGCTTGCAGTAGCATCAACTCCGATCTCAGTCTCTGTCTTCACATGGCCTTCTTCTCTCTGTGTATTCTCTCCTCTTGTTATAAGATTATCAGTCATTGCATATAGGGTCCTCTGTCATCCAGTGTGGCCTTATCTTAACTTGTGACATCTGTGAAGAGCCTATTTCCAAATATGTTTACATTCTGAGGTTCCTGGAAAATATGAATTTTGGAGGAACGTCATTAAATCCACCTTTTCTATGTTATGAAAGAATGAATCTAATAAGTTGACAAAAGCAAAGTTAAGAGAAATGAAATAAAGCTCAGGTCATGTCACATCTTTAGTACCTAGTGTTTTTCAGGCCTAGCTAAATCCTTATCCTCTCCATGGATTGAATGTCTGAAACTTTCTTAAATTTTTGAGCCAACAAATTCTTATTTTAATTAAAGCCAATTTTAAACCAAAGTGTATCTATATCAAGAAACTCACAGTAGTTTCATATGGGTGAAATATGAATTATGAAACAGTAAATGGCAATGATTCTGGAGATATAGGCATCAGCCGATTCATGAAGTGCCTAATGTACCATGTTAAGAATATTAGACTTTGTCTTTTGGGTCATAGGGGTCCATTAAATGGTTTTAAATGAGAAGTCAAGGGTGATAGGACTGGAGTTACATTTAGAAATATCACTCTGACTTTTGGATAAAGAGTAGATTGAACATGGAGTGGTGGGGGTGGTGCGGGGAGGACTAGAATGATTTGGGCAGATGCTACAAATTATCCATCCTTCCCGAGACTATAGTCCTATCTGGACTCCTGCTTCCAAACTTCCTTGCTGCTAACATCTATCTCTTTCTTCCCTTTCTGGAAAATGGCACTTGCTAAGATAATGACATTTTTATGGTCGGTAACATTACTAACATTTTACCAATACCATTGTCTTTTGACTTGCTATGTTACTTAAATCTTTCTTTCAGCAATTCATTTAAAATATACTTCCCAAGTATGTTTTTATTTCCAATGATATATATAATTTCTCTTCCCAAGTGTCCACTTCCATTACTCATATGCAACAAAGATAATTATGTTTCATGTGTTAATCAAATCATGATCAGATTTCTTCTTGCTATACTTTGCTCATCTAAATGGAAAACTTTGAGTCTATTTTTTTATCACTACCAAGACCTCAGCTGCTTCCTCAGTGCAAGACAAATGTCCCTTAAGGATTATATTATTGAATATTTTATTTTTTGTCAGAAGCCTTTGGCTTCCTATGTAAATGATTATTTATGGTTTAATTAATTGCCATAATGTAGTATCAAAATTAATCTTGTATGCTGAAACAACTCTATTATGTCAAGTAGCTTTTAATTTATAGCTTTTGCACAATGAACTAATTAAACTAAATTTCTAAAAAAAGAATAATAAAAATAATAATACAATTGAAAAAATGTGTTGAACACAAACCAGGATCCAGTCACTCTACTAGGATATAGGAACACAGAATTTAATACAATCAGGTGTTGCTTAATCACTGGGATATATTCCAATAAATTAAGTGACTTTGTGTGAACATCATAGAGTGCAGTATACAAACCTAGATGGTATAGCCTATTACACACCTAGGCTATATGGTGTAGCCTATTACTCCTAGGCTACAAACCTGTATAGCATGTTACTGTACTGAACACTGTACAAACCTGTATAGCATGTGACTGTACTGAACACTGTAGACAATTATAACAATGGTATTAATGTATCTAAACATATCTAAAGCTAGAAAAGACACAGTAAAAATAAGGGAAATAATTTTACGGAACCACTGTCATATAGGTGGTCTGTTGACTGAAATGTTGTTATACAAAGGTGTGACTGTGTGGCAAAACCTCGCTGCTCTAATGTTCATCTATAATAAGGAAGAACAATGCTTAACTATAATAAATTTGGTGAGTGATAAGGTATGATGGAGGCATACACACATATATATATATATATACACACACACACATATATATGTGTGTGTATGTGTGTGTGTCTGTATATGTATATTTATTTCACTATGAAGAGAAAAGATGAATAAAACTGCTGAGGACTTAAAGTTGTATTCATTTGAGCTGGGTCTTGAAATATGAGGAGAAGACTTATAGGTAGCTTGTGAGTTAAATATAAACTGTACTGAATAGCTAGAAATAATACTCAAGGGTAATGGATACAATTCAAAGTCCACAAACTCTAGTCGACAAGAGATTAAATATTTCTTAATTTGATTACAACTTATTTTGACATCAAGCCTTTAGGCTATCACACAGGTGGAAGTTTCATCTAAAGTCACTTTTGAGACTCTTCCCCCAGGGCAGTACAAAACTAGAGAGAGAGTTATGTAGCTCTTCAGCATTTAAGAGGCTTCTTTTGTCATCAGTCATTGATCAGAAAACCATTGTCCAAATTCATATGAATTTTGCAAGTGTAGTGGTTCTGTTGTCTTCAAACCATGGTTGGGGAAAAGGGAAGAATAATCAACATCAGAACCATAGAGCTATTTTTTCTTAAAATATTGCCCTTTCTTTAAGGCACAACTAAAAGACAGAGCTCTAGGCCCTGTCACTCATGGGATATAAAGACTCTGTTACTTTTTTATTCTAGAAGAATCTCTTTAGTCAGAGGGAAATAGCTTTCTCAAATTTAGTCTTTTATTCCCTCATCTCCCTATTAGACTCATGGAATATTTTCCTGAATAGGCTTCGTGTTTTGTGAGACAAAAGCCAAGAAAATAAGATTTTCTTGAGCATAAGTTATATTTTATGCTCAACTGTATTCTTCCTCCATGGCAAAACACACACACACATACACACACACGTGGCAAAAACCAGAATTTGATATCTTTTGAATACAAATAAAGGAAAAGAAAATTATCTATCTATCTATCTATCTATCTATCTATCTATCTATCTATCTATCTACATATACAGACAGATACTGAAAACCGTAAAACATTGATAAAGGAAATTTGAAATGACTCAGATAAATGAAAAGATCTCATGTTCATGAATTGGAAGAATAAATAGTGTTAAAATATCCATACTACCCAAAATGATATACTGATTTAATTGAATTCCTATCCAGATTCTAATTCTATTTTTCACAGAAATAGAAAAACTTTCTAAAATTTGTATATGACCACAAAATACACTGAATAGTCAAAACAATCTTAAGCTGAAAGAACAAAACTGGAAGCATCACACCCCCTGATTTCGAAATATATTATAAAGCTATTCCAAACAAGACAGCATGGTATTGGCCTAAAAACAGACATATCAACCAATGGAACAGAGTTGAAAGCCCAGAAATAAACACACGCAACAGTCAATTGCTTTTTAACAAAAATGTCAAGAACATATATTGAGGAAAATACAGTCTCTTCAATAAATTATGTTGGGAAAACTGGATATTCACACACAGAAGAATGAAATTGGACCAACCTTTATCTCACACAATATACAAATATCAATGGAAAATGGATTAAATATTTCAACATAAAACAGGAAACTGTAAAACTACCAGAAAAAAATATAAGGGAATGACTTCTTAGATAGGAACTCAAAAGCATAGTCTGCAAGAGCAAAAATAGACAAATGGGATTGCATCAATTTAGAAGTTTCTACACAGAAAAGGATACATTCGAAACAGTGAAAATACAACTTACAGACTGGGAGAAAATATGTGCCAACAATACATCTGATAAGTTCCTAATATCTAAAATATATAAGAAACTCAATAAACAATTCAATAACAAGAAAATGGCCCAGTTATAAATTGAGTAAATGATTTGAACAGGCATTTCTCAAAAGGATACATATAAATGGCCCACAGATTCACGAGAAAATGCTAAACATCTGTAAGTATCAAGGAAATGCAAATTAAAACCACAATAAGATACCACCTTACCCCAGTTAGAAGGGCTATTATCAAAATAATTATCTAACAATTATCAAAACAACTAAAGGTAACAAGTGTTAGCAGGGATGTAGAAAAAAGGGAACACTTGCAAACTGTTAGTTGTAAAGTAAATTGGTACAGCTGTTATGGAAAACAATATGGAGGCTTCTCAAAAGTTAAAAATTACTGTATTTCCATATGATCCAGCAATCCGACTTCTGGGTAAATATCCACAAAAAGTGAAATCAGAAGAGCTATCTGCAGTCCCCTATTTATTGCAGCATTATTCACAGTAGCCAAAATATAGAAAGTATCTAAATGACCATAAATTAAAGAATGGTTGAAGGTTATTAGTGGCCAATAAGCTCATAAAAGCATTGCTCAAAACTATTAGCCATTAGGGAAATGAAAAACTCCAATGAGATAGTATTTCACATCAACTAGAATGGTTATAAGATAAAAGGCAGCAAATAAAATGTGTTAGTTACTGGTGGAGAAACTGGAACCCTTATGCATTACCCAAGGCTATGTAAACGGAGTAGTTTCATTGAAAAACGGTTTAGTAGCTCCTTAAGATGTTACACAGAGCTCCTATGTGATGAAGTGATTCTAATCCTAGGTAAATACCCAAGGGAAATTAAAATATATGTCCACATAACACTGGGACCATGGATTGTTCTTATCAGCAGTTTTTATAATAGCCAAAAATGGAAGCAACACAAATTCCCATCAACTAATGAATGAATAAATAAAATGTGATATATTGATGAAATAAAATATTATTTGGCAATTAAAAAATGGAGTACTGTACTGATACATGCTCCAGCAAGAATGAAAAAAATACCACAAGTGAGAAGGCAGTAACAAGATTGAAGTCATAATAGAGTCTCCTAGTAAAGAAAAGCCTGGTACCTGACTGCTTCACTGCTGAATTCTGTCAAACATTAAGATTACCAATACTACTCAAACTTTTCTGAAAAACAGAGGTGGAGGAAATATTTCCAAACTCATTCTGTGAGGCTAGTGCTACTCTGATACCCAAACCAGACAGACACATCAATAAAAGAAAATTACAGGCCAATGTCTATGATGAATATTGATGCAAAAATCCTCAACAAAATACTAGAAAACATATATAATTTAATTTATGTGAAAAGTCTAGAATAGACAAATCTATAGAAACCAAAAATAGATTACGGGTAGCCTGGACCTGGGGAGAAAGCTAGAATGCTAATGGTGGGGACTGCTCTTGGGTTTGGGTTTTTATGGCGATTGGAGTAATGAAAATTTTCTAAAATTGATTTATGATGATGGCAGCAGAACTCTGTCAAGATAGTCAGTACCATTGAATTGCATACTTTTTGTGGGTGAACTTTATGATATGGGAATTGTATCTCAGTAAAGCTGTTTAAAAAAGAAAAACGGGGCCAACTCTTAGCTCTACCATAAGATATTATCTCATAAGTTTCAGCCAATGCTAGAAATAAGCATTATGATTCAAGAAAGGAAGACACACTAATCAAATGAATAATTCAGTAGAGTATAAATATAATTTAATTATACAAAAATCAAATTATTTTCTTTAAACTATCCATTACCACTAAAAATAAAAATAGAAATAAAATGGGATGAAGATTTCTGAATCAGAAGATACAGCAAGTTCCAGGAGAGGAAGATCAACTTTGCCAAGGTTCCATTTTTTATTTTTGCAAAACACTGCCCTGTTAATTGAAACCCAATTGAATTTCCGATGACCTTTATCTGGTTCTTCACAGAATTATTCTGAAGCTTGTCTGAGATTAGAAGTTAATTTCAATATTTTCTTGTACATGTAATATTAATTTCTGAAATAAACAAGTATTTTGTATAATAAAATAATTTTAAAAGTTAAAACATGTTAATGTATATTTAATTAGAAGTCCAGAAGGAAAAGGTAAAAAGCATGATATAAAAGCATTATTTGAATCATTCAAAAGAGATTATGTTTGTGGACTTTTCAAAATTCATGAAGTATATTAATTTTCATGTTCAATAAATCCAAGGAGCCCAAAGCAGAATTATTTAAATAAAAATACACTTAAACACATCACAGAAAACAAGCAAACAAAAAACTTTAAAAATCAAGACAACAGTTAACTTTTAAAAAGTAACCTAACATAAAATAAGAGGAAACATTATAAAAGTAAGAATTAGACTAATAGCTGACCCATTAACAGAAAAATGCAACCAGCCAACTTACAATTCTTTACCCAACAAAAATATTCTTTAAGAATAAAAAGGAAATTAAGACTTTCTTATTTAACAAAACTAAATCCTAATAGAGTTCAGTAACAGTACACATGCATTGGTTGTACATATCTATGTATATACACACATGCACACCCATACATATACACACATAAAGGATATTCCTCAGCAATTCAAGCAGGAAAAAAAATAATTTCAGATATAAATTTAGAGATAAAGATGGGAATAAAGAGCAGCAAATACTTAAATATATGTGTAAATTTATATAAACATTGTGTTCTAATTTATAATTCCTCATGGCAAATTAAATAGTAAATAAATTTTGAGTGGATAAATGGATTTAAATATTCAAATGTTTCTAATATCCTCATCCTTTTACAAGTTCCTGGAAGTGGTTAAGGTATCAATTAACATTAAACACTGATAAATCAAATATTCATGTTTTAAAGTCTATGGTAATCAGTGAAAACTTTTGTAATTATGTGTAACTTCCAAACTGACAAGAAAAAAAGAGAAATGCTAGTTTTAAATACTAGATCTATCTAAAAGAAATATCAAAAGCAGTAGAAAAGAAAATTAGAGAGGATAAATATAAATCATAGTGTAAGATGAAACATATACACCCAAATATGTTAGTGATTTCACTAAAATATATTTATTCGATGTTACAATTAAAAATAAACATTTTCAGTTTATCTAAATAAGAATTTTCATTTTCAGTGCTAGGTAAAAATGTGAGATTCAAATATTAATATGAACGGTAAAATAAAATAATCAAAATAAAACTATGGAAATTATAGTGAGAAATTACAAGGTCAGTGTTGAAATTAATAAAATAGTTTAAAGACTTATATGCTATAGGGAGGATAAACAATTACAAAAAAATTGTCTTTTGCAAAGAACAAAAAAAATAATAAACCCCTGGACAGGGTAAGAGAGAGAGTGTGTGTAAGAAGATAAAGAAGTAAAAGGAAGAGGAGGAGAAGGAGGAGGAGGAGGAGGAGGAGGAGGAGGAGGAAGAGAATAGCAGAGGACAGAGAAAGCAAAAATAACACATATAATTACATACCTATTTATATTATTTGTATCTGTGTCCCTGCCCAAATCTCATGTCAAATTGCAATCCCAAATGTTGGAGGTGGGGCCTGGTGGGAGGTGATTAGATCATGGAGGTGTTTTCCGTAGTTTAACACCACCCCCCCTTGGTTTTGTCATCGTGATAGTGAGTTATTGTGAGATCTGGTTGATTAAAAGTGTGTGTCACCTCTGCTCTCTCTCTTCCTCCTGTTACATCCATGCGAAGGTCCAGCTTCCCCATTTGCCTTCCACCATAATTGTAAGTTTTGCCAGGCCTATCCAGAAGCAGAAGCCACTTTGCACCATGTACAGCTTGCAGAACTGTGAGCCAGTTGAACCTCTTTTCTTTATGAATTACCCAGTCTCAGGTAAGAATGAACTAGTACAGAAAATTGGTACTCAAAACTTGGGCATTGCTTTAAAAATACCTGAAAACGGGGAAGCAACTTTGGATCTGGGTAACAGGCAGAGGTTGGAAGAGTGTCGAGTGCACAGAAGAAGACAGGAAGATGAGGAAAAATTTGGATCATCCAAGAGACTTGTTAAATTATTGTTACCCAAATGCTGATAATGATATGGGCAATGAAGTCCAGGCTGAGGAGGTCTCAGATAGAAATGAAGAACTTACTGAGAACTGGAGTAAAGGTCACTTTTGCTATGCTTTAGCAAAGAGCCTGGCTTTATTGTGCCCCTGCTCTAGGGATCTGTGAACTTGAAACTTCAGAGTGATGATTTAGGTTATCTGGCAGAATAAATTTCTAAGCAGCAAAGCATTCAAGACATGACCTGGCTACTTCTAACTACCTATGCTCATATGCATGAACGAGTAAATGATCTGAAACTGAGACTTGTATTTAAAAGGGAAGCAGAGCTTAAATGTTTTAAAAAATTGCAGCCTGGCCATGTGGTGGAAAAGAAAAGCCCATTTTCAGTGAGGCAGTTGTGGAGATTGATGATGGTGATGATTGCACAACGTTATGAATGTATTTAATACCACTGAACTGTCACCAATGAATAAGATGGTAACAATTACGGTATGTGTGTTTTACCATAAGAAAAAACAAAACAAAATCTATGGGACATATTTCATTCACAAAATAAAAGAGAAAAATCATTAAATAATCTCAATTTTTACACAGAAAATATTTGAGAAATTCAACATACATGCAAGAAGAAATCCTCAACAAACTAAGAATAGAAGACAAAGTTCTTAATATGATATAGGGCAACTTAAACAAAAACACAAAGTCAATATACATTATACTTAATGTTATAATGTTGAAATATTGATGTCAATTAAAAGGAAAAGGTGCCTACTGTTACCACTTTCATTCAATATTTTACTACAGGTTCTAGAAAGTACAATAAAATAAGAAAAATATAGTATATAAATATTAGAATGGAAACAGACTGCCATATTTTTGGATGAAATTAATATAGTTAAGAAATTCTAAGAATCTATAGATCTGTTATTTTAATTAATTAATTTAACTAAATCATTGGATGTAATGTCTTTTTAACTGCAAAAACAACAAAAATAAAGTTTAATGTTATCATTTACAATAGTGCCAAATATGTCAAATACCTAGAATAAGTCTAACTAAATATGTTCAAGATTTCTTTTTTTTTTTTTTT
>NW_026653783.1:0-10983 GCF_009828535.3 Hylobates moloch | reverse complement strand
GTAGGATCCATAGCGCTCCGAATGTCCCCTTGCAGTTTCTACAGAAACAGTGTTTCAAAACTCCTAAATCAAAAGAAAGGTTCAACTCTGCTGATTGAATGCACAGATAAGAAAGAAGTTTCTCAGTATGATTCTGGGTAGTTTTAATATGAAGATATTCCTTTTTCCACTATAGGCGCCTTAGCGCTCCGAATATCCGCTTGCACTTTTTACAGAAAGAGTGTTTCAGAACTTCTCAATCAAAAGTAAGGTTCAACTGTCTTAGCTTAATGCACATATCAGAACGAAGTTTCGCAGAAAGCATCTGTCTTGTTTTTATTTGAAGATATTTCTTTTTCCACTATAGGCCCCTTAGCGCTCCGAATGTCCGCTTTTAGTTTGTACAGAAATATAGTTTCAGAACTTCTCAATGAAAAGTAACGTTCAACTCCGTTAGTTGAATGCACAGAACAGAAAGAAGTTTGGCAGAATGATTCTGTGTAGTTTTTATTTCGAGATATTCCTTTTTCCACTATAGGCCCATTAGCGCTCCAAATGTCCGCTTGCGGTTTCTACAGAAAGAGAGTTTCACAAATTCTCAATCAAAAGTAACGTTCAATTCTGCTAGTTGAATGCACAGATGAGAATGAAGTTTCGCAGAATGCTTCTGTGTAGTTTCTATTTGAAGATGTTACTTTTTACACTATAAGCCCCTTAGCGCTCCGAATGTGCGCTTGCAGCTTCGAAAGAAAGAGTGTTTCAGAACTTCTCAATCAACAGTAGGGTTCAACTCAGTTGAATGCACAGAACAGAAAGAAGTTTGGCAGAATGATTCTGTGTAGTTGTTATTTGAAGATATTCCTTTTTACACTATAAGCCACTTAGTGCTCTGACTGTCCACTTGGAGTTTCAAAATAAAGAGTGTTTCAAACTCCTCAATCAAAAGTAAGGTTCAACTCTGCTAGTTGAATACACAGACCAGAAAGTAGTTTCACAGATTGCTTCTGTGTAGTTTTAAATGGAAGATACTCCTTTTTCCACTCTAGGCCCCTTAGTGCTCCGAATGTCCCCTTGCAGTTTCTACATAAAGAGTGTTTCAGAACTCCTCAATCAACAGTAAGGTTCAACCCTGTTAGTTGAATGCACAGAACAGAAAGAAGTTTGGCAGAATGATTCTGTGTAGGTTTTATGAAGATATTCCTCTTTCCACTATAGGCCCCTTAGCACTCGGTATATCCGCTTCCAGTTTCTACAAAAAGAGTTTTTCACAACTCCTGAATCAAAAGTAAGGTTCAACTCTCCTATTTGAAAGCACAGATCAGAAAAAAGTTTCGCAGAATTCTTCGGCGTAGTTTTTATTTGAAATATTCCTTTATCCATTCTAGGCCCCTTAGCGCTCCGGAAGTCCGCTTGCAGTTTCTACAGAAAGAAAGTTCCAGAACTTCTCTATCAAAAGTAAGGTTCAACTCTGTTAGTTGAATGCACAGAAGAGAAAGAAGTTTGGCAGAACGATTCTGTGTAGTTTTTATATGAAGATAAATATTTTTTCACTATAGGCCTCTTAGTGCTCTGAATATCCGCTTGCAATTTGTAAAGAAAGAGTGTTTCAGAACTTCTCAATCAACAGTAAGATTCAACTCTGTTAGTTGAATGCACAGAACAGAAAGAAGTTTGGCAGAATGATTCTGTGTAGTTTTTATTTGAAGATACTCCTTTTTCCACTATAGGCCCCTTAGCGCTCTGAATGTCCCCTTGCAGTTTCTACAGATAGAGTGTTTCAAAACTCCTCAATCAAAAGTTAGGTTCAACTCTGCTAGTTGAATGCACAGATCAGAAAGAAGTTTCACAGAATGCTTCTCTGTAGTTTTTATTTGAAGATATTCCTTTCTCCACTATAGGCCCCTTAGCGCTCTTATGTCCGCTTGCAGTTTCTACAGAAAGAGAGTTTCGCAACTTCCAAACCGAAAGTAAGTTTCAAATCTGCTAGTTGAATGCACAGATCAGGAAGAAGTTTCACAGGATTAATCTGTGTACTTTTTATTAGAAGATGCTCCTTTTTCCACTATAGGCACCTTAGTGCTCAGAATGTCCGCTTACAGTTTGTACAGAAAGAGAGTTTCAGAAATTCTCAATGAAAAGTAAGGTTCAACTGTGTAAGATGAATGCACAGATCAGAAAGAAGTTTCACAGAATGCTTCTGTGTAGTTTTAATTTGAAGATATTCCTTTTTCCACTTTAGGCCCCTCAGTGCTCCGAATGTCTGCTTGCAGTTTCTACAGAAAGAGTGTTTCAGAACTTCTCAATCAACAGTAAGGTTCAACACTGTTAGTTGAATGTTAGTTGAAAGAGTGTTTCAGAACTTCTCAATCAACAGTAGTGTTCAACTCTGTTATTTGAATGCACAGAACAGAAAGAAGTTTGGCAGAATGATTCTGTGTCGTTTTTATTTCAAGAGATTCCTTTTTCCTCTATAGGCCCCTTAGTGCTCCGAATGTCCACTTGCAGTTTCTACAGAAGGAGTGTTTCAAAACTCCTCAATCAAAAGTAAGTTTCCACTCTGCTAGTTGAATGCCCAGATCAGAAAGAGTTTCGCAAAATTCTTCTGTGTAGTTTTTATTAGAAGATATTACGTTTTCCTCTACAGGACCCATTGAGCTCCGAATGTCCGCTTGCAGTTTCTACAGAAAAAGAGTTACAGAACTTCTCAATCAAAAGTAAGGTTCAACTCTGGTAGTTGAATGCAAAGATCAGAAAGAAGTTTGGCAGAATGCTTCTGTGTAGTTTTTATTTGAAGATATTCCTTTTTCCACTATAGGCCACTTAACGCCCGGAATGTCTGCTTGCAGTTTCTACAGAAAGAGTGTTTCAAAACTCCTAAATCAAAAGTAAGGTTCAACTCTGCTAGTTGAATGCACAGATCAGAGAGAAGTTTCGAAGAATGCTTCTGTGAGGTTTTTATTGGAATATATTCCTTTTTCCACTAAAGGCCCCTTAGCGCTCCGAATTTCCGCTTGCAGTTTCTACAGAAAGGGAGTTTCACAACTTCTGAATTAAAAGTAAGGTTCAACTCTGTTCGTTGAATGCACAGATCAGAAAGAAGTTTCGCAGTATGCTTCTGTGTACTTTTTATTCGAAGATGTTCCTTTTTCCACTATAGGCCCATTAGCCCTCCGAATGTCCGCTTGCAGTTTGTACAGAAAGAGACATTCAGAACTTCTCAATGAAAAGTAAGGTTCAACTCTGTTAGATGAATGCACAGAACAAGAAGAATTTTGGCAAAATTATTCTGTGTAGTTTTTATTTCAAGATATTCCTTTTTTCACTATAGGACCCTTAGCGCTCCGAATCTCCCCTTGCAGTTTCTACAGAAAGAGTGTTTCAAAACTCCTCAATCAAAAGTAAGATTCACCTCTGCTAGTTGAATGCAGAGGTCAGAAAGAAGTTTCACAGAATGGTTCCGTGTAGTTTTAATTTGAATATACTCCTTTTTCCACTATTGGCCCCTTAGCGCTCCGAATGTCCATTTGCAGTTTCTACAGAAAGAGTGTTTCAGAACTGCTCAATGAACAGTATGGCTCAATTCTTTTATTTGAATGCACAGAAGAGAAAGAAGTTTGACAGAATGATTCTGTGTTGTTTTTATTAAAGATATTCCTTTTTCCACTGTAGGCCCCTTAGCGCTCCGAATGTCCACTTGCAGTTTCTACAGAAAGGGTGTTTCAGAAGTTCTCAATCAACAGTAACTTTTGTCTCTGTTTGCTTAATGAACAGAACAGAAAGAAGTTTGGCAGAATGATTCTGTGTAGTTTTTATTGGAAGATATACCTTTTTCCACTATAGGCCCTTTAGTGCTCCAAATGTCACCTTGCAGTTTCTACAGAAAGAGTGTTTCAAAACTCCTCAATCAAAATTAAGGTTCAATTCTGCTAGTTGAATGCACAGACCAGAAAGTAGTTTGGCAGAATGCTTCTGTGTAGTTTTAATTTGAAGTTATTCTTTTTTCGACTATAGGTCCCTTAGTGCTCCGAATTTCCACTTGCAGTTTCTACAGAAAGAGAGTTTCACAACTTCTCAATCAAAAGTAAGGTTCATGTCTGCTAGTTGAATCCACAAATCAGAAAGAAGTCTCGCAGAATGCTACTGTGTAGTTTTTATATGAAGATATTCCTTTTTCAACTATTGGCCCCTTAGCTTTACGAATCTGTGCTTGCAGTTTCTAACAGAAAGAGTGTTTCAGAACTTAACAATCAACAGTAACGTTCAACTCTGTCAGTTGAATGCAGAAAACAGAAAGAAGTTTGGCAGATTTATTCTGTGTAGGTTTTATTTCAAGATATATCTTTTTCCACTATAGGCCCCTTATCGCTCCGAATGTACCCTTGCAGTTTCTACAGAAAGAGTGTTTCCAAACTCCTCAACCAAAAGTAACGTTCACCTCTGCTAGGTGATGCACAGATCAGAAAGAAGTTTCGCAGAGTGCTTCTCTGTAGTTTTAATTTGAAGATATTCCTTTTTCCACTATAGGCCCCTTAGTGCTCCGAATGTCCGCTTGCAGTTTCTACAGAAAGGGTGTTTCAGAACTTCTCAATCAACAGTAGTTTGGAACTCTCTTAGTTGAATGCACAGACAAGAAAGAATTTTGGCAGAATTATTCTGTGTAGTTTTTATTTGAAGATATTCCTTTTTCCACTATAGACTCCTTAGCCCACCGAATGTCCCCTTGCAGTTTCTACAGAAGAGAGTTTCATAACTTCTCAATTAAAGTAAGGTAAAACTCTGCTAGTTGAATGGACGGATCAGAAAGAAGTTTCGCAGAATACTTCTTTGTAGTTTTTTTTGAACATGTTCCTTTTTCCACTATAGGCCCCTTAGCGTTCCAAATGTCCGCTTGCAGTTTCTACAGAAAGTTTCAGAACTTCTCAATCAAAAGTAAGGTTCAAATCTCTTAGTCGAATGCACAGAATAGAAAGAAGTTTGGCAGAATGATTCTGTGTAGTTTTTATTTCAAGATATTCCTTTTTCCACTTTAGACCGCTTAGTGCTCTGATTGTCCACTTGCAGTTTCTACAGAAAGAGTGTTTCAAAACTCCTAAATCAAAAGTAAGGTTCAACACTGCTAGTTGAATGCACAGATCAGAAACAAGTTTGGCAGAATGATTCTGTGAAGTTTTTCTTTGAAGATATTCCTTTTTCCACCATGGGCCCCTCGGCTCTCCGAGTATCTGCTTGCAGTTTCTACAGAAAGAGTGTTTCAGAACTTCTCCATCAATAGTATGGTTCAACTCTGTTAGTTGAATGCACAGAACAGAAGGAAGTTTGGCATAATTATTCTGTGTTTTTTTTTTTTTTGATAATCCTTTTTCCATGATAGGCCCATTAGCGCTCTGAATGTCCCCGTGCAGTTTCTACAGAGAGAGACTTTCAAAACTCCTCAATCAAAAGTAAGGTTCACCTCTGCTAGGTGAATGTACAGATCAGGCAGAAGTTTCGCAGAATGCTTCTGTGTAGTGTTTAATTCAAGATATTCCTTTTTAGACTACAGGCCCCTCAGCGCTCCAAATGTCCGCTTGCACTTTCTACAGAAAGAGTGTTTCAAAACTCCTCAATCAAAAGTAAGGTTCAACTCTGCTAGTTGAATGCACAGATGAGAAAGAAGTTTCACAGAATGCTACTGTGCAGTTTTTATTTGAAGATATTCCTTTTTCCACTATAGGCCCCTTAGCGCTCCAAATCTCCGCTTGCAGTTTCTACAGAAAGAGTGTTTCAGAACTTAACAATCAACAGTAAGGTTCAACTCTGTCAGTTGAATGGACAGAACAGAAAGAAGTTTGGCAGAATGCTTCTGTTTAGTTTTTATTTGAAGATGTTCCTTTTTCCACTATAGACCCCTTAGCGCTCTGAATGTCCCCTTGCAGTTTCTACAGAAAGAGTGTTTCAAAACTCCTCAATCAGAAGTAAGGTTCATCTCTGTTAGTTGAATGCATAGTACCGAAAGATGTTTGGCAGAATGATTCTGTGTAGTTTTAATTTGAAGATAATCCTTTTTCCACTATAGGCCCCTTAGCGCTCAAAATGTCAACTTGCACTTTCTACAGAAAGAGTGTTTCAAAACTCCTGAATCAAAAATATGCTTCAACTCTTCTAGTTGAATGCATAGTTCAGAAAGTAGTTTCACAGAACGCTTCTGTGTAGTTTTAATTGAAGATATTACTTTTTCCACTATAGGCCACTTAACGCCCGGAATGTCTGCTTGCAGTTTCTACAGAAAGAGTCTTTCAGAACTTCTCAATCAACAGTAAGGTTCACCTCTGTTAGTTGAATGCATAGTACCGAAAGATGTTTGGCAGAATGATTCTGTGTAGTTTTTATTTGAAGATATATATTTTTCCACTATTGGCCCCTTAGTGCTCGGAATGTCTGCTTGCAATTTGTATAGAAAGAGTGTTTCAGAACTTCTCAATCAACAGTAAGGTTCATCTCTCTTAGTTGAATGCACAGAAGAGAAAGAAGTTTGGCAGAATGATTCTGTGTAGTTTTTATTTGAAGTGAAACATTTTTCCACTATACGCCCCTTAGTGCTCCGAATGTCTGCCTGCAGTTTCTACAGAAAGAATGTTTCAGAACTTCTCAATCAACAGTAAGGTTCAACTTTGTTAGTTGAAAGCACAGAACAGGAAGAAGTTTGGCAGAATGATTCTGTGTAGTTTTTATTTGAAGATATAACTTTTTCCACTATAGGCTCCTTAGTGCTCCGAATGATCGCTTGCAGTTTCTACAGAAAGAGTGTTTCAGAACTTCTCTATCAAAAGTAAGGTTCAACTCTGTTAGTTGAATGCACAGAACAGAAAGAAGTTTGGCAGAACGATTCTTTGTAGTTTTTAATTGAAGATTATCATTTTTCCACTATAGGCCCTTTAGTGCTCGGAATGTCCGCCTACAGTTTCTACAGAAAGAATGTTTCGGAACTTCTCAATCAACAGTCAGGTTCAACGTTGTTAGTTGAATGCACAGAACAGAAAGAAGTTTGGCAGAATGATTCTGTGTAGGTTTTATTTGAAGATATACCTTTTTCCACCATAGGCTCCTTAGTGCTCCGAATGTCCGCTTGCAGTTTCTACAGAAAGTGTGTTTCAGAACTTTTCAATCAACAGCATGGTTCAACTCTGTTAGTTGAATGCAGAGAACAGAAAGAAGTCTGGCAGAATGATTCTGTGTAGTTTTTTTGAAAATATTTCTTTTTCCACTATAGGCCCCTTAGCGCTCCGAATGTCCCTATGCAGTTTCTACAGAAAGAGTGTTTCAAAACTCCTCAATCAAAAGTAAGGTTCAACTCTGCTAGTTGAATGAACATATCAGAAAGTAGTTTTGCAGAATGCTTCTGTGTAGTTTTTATCTGAAGGTATTCCTTTTTCCACTATAGTCCCTTATCGCTCCGAATGTCCGCTTGCAGATCCTACAGACAGAGAGTTTCAGAACTTCTCAATCCAAAGTAAGATTCAACTCTATTAGTTGAATGCAAAAAACAGAAAGGTGTTTGGCAGAATGCTTCTGTGTAGTTTTTATTTGAAGATATTCCCTCTTCCACTATAGGCCCCTTAGCGCTCCGAATGAACGCTTGCAGTTTCTACAGAAAATGAGTTTCACAACTTCTCGATCAAAATTAAGATTCAACTCTGCTAGTTGAATGCACAGATCAGAAAGAAGTTTCTCAGACTGCTTCTGGGTAGTTTTTATTTGAAGATGTTACTTTTTCCACTATAGACACCTTAGCTCTCCGACTGTCCGCTGGAAGTTTGTACAGAAAGAAAGTTTCATAACTTCTCAATGAAAAGAGAGGTTCAACTCCGTTAGTTGAATGCACAGAACAGAAAGAAGTTTGGCAGAATGCTTCTGTGTAGTTGTTATTTGAAGATGTTCCTTTTCCACTATAGGCCCTTTAGCGCTCCGAATGTCCGCTTGCAGTTTTTACAGAAAGAGAGTTTCACAACTTCTCAATAAGAAGTAAAGTTCAACTCTGCTTTTTGAATGCACAGATTAGAAAGAAGTTCCGCAGAATCCTTCTGTGTAGTTGTTATTTAAGATGTCCCTTTTTCCACTATAGGCCCTTCTGTGTAGTTGTTATTTAAGATGTCCCTTTTTCCACTATAGGCCCCTTAGCGCTCCTTATGTCCGCTTGGAATTTCTACAGAGAGTTTCGCAACTTCTCAATCAAAAGTAATGTTCAACTCTGCTAGTTGAATGCACAGATCAGAAAGAAGTTTCGCAGAATGCTTCTGTGTACTTATTATTTGAAGATGTTCCTTTTTCCACTGGAGGCCCCTTAGCGCTCCAAATGTGCGCTTGCAGTTTCTACAGAAAGAGAATTTCAGAACTTCTCAATCAAAAGTAAGTTTCAACTCTGTTAGTTGAATGCACAGAACAGAAAGAAGTTTGGCAGAATGATTCTGTGTAGTTGTTATTTGAAGATGTTCCTTTTTCCACTATAGGCCCCTTAGCGCTCTGAATGTCCGCTTGCAGTTTTTACACAAAGGGAGTTTCACAACTTCTCAATAAAAAGTAAAGTTCAACTCTGCTTGTTGAATGCACAGATTAGAAAGAAGTTCCGCAGAATGCTTCTGTGTAGTTGTTATTTAAGATGTCCCTTTTTCCACTATAGGTCCCTTAGAGCTCCGTATGTCCACTTTCAGTTTCTACAGAGAGTTTCACAACTTCTCAATCAAAAGTAAGGTTCAACTCTGCTAGTTGAATGCACAGATCAGAAAGAAGTTTCGCAGGATGCTTCTGTGTACTTATTATTTGAAGATGTTCCTTTTTCGAATATAGGCCCCTTAGCGCTCCAAATGTCCGCTTGCAGTTTCTACAGAAAGAGAATTTCAGAACTTCTCAATGAAAAGTAAGGTTCAACTCTGTTAGTTGAATGCACAGAACAGAAAGAAATTTGGCAGAATGATTTTGTGTAGTTTTTATTTCAAGATATTCCTTTTTCCCCTATAGGCCCCTTAGTGCTCCGAATGTCCCCTTGCAGTTTCTACAGAAAGAGTATTTCAGAATTTCTCAATCAACAGTAAGGTTCACCTCTGTTACTTGAATACACAGAACAGAGAGAATTTGGCAGAATGATTCTGTGTAATTTTTATTTGAAGTTATACCTTTTTCCACTATAGCACCCTTAGGGCTCTGAATGTCCACTTGCAGTTTCTACAGAAAGAGAATTTCAGAAATTCTCAATGAAAAGTAAGTTTCAACTCTCTTAGTGGAATGCACAGAACAGAAAGAAGTTTGGCAAAATGCTTCTGTGTAGTTTTTATTAGAAGATATTCCTTTTTCCACTATAGGCCCGTTACGGCTCTGATTGTCCGCTTGCAGTTGCTACAGAAAGAGAGTTTCAGAACTTCTCAATCAAAAGTGAGATTCATCTCTGCTAGCTGAATGCACAGATCAGAAAGAAGTTTCGCAGAATACTTCTGTGTAGTTTTTATTTGAAGATGTTCCTTTTTCCACTAGAGGCACTTTAGCGCTCAAATGTCCGCTTGCGGTTTCTACGGAAAGAGAGTTTCAGAACTTCTGAATGAAAAGTAAGGTTCACCACTGTTAGTTGAATGCACAGAACAGAAAGAAGTTTGGCAGAATGATTCTGTGTAGTTTTTATTTCAAGATATTCCTTTTTCCACTATTGGCCCTTTAGCGCTCCGAATATCCGCTTTCAGTTTCTACAGAAAGAGAGATTCAGAACTTCTCAATCAAAAGTGTGGATCAACTCAGTTGAAAGCACAGATAAGAATGAAGTTTGGCAGAATGCTTCTCTGTAGTTTTTATTTGATGATATACATTTTTCCACTATTGGTCCCTTAGTGCTCCAAATGTCCGCTTGCAGTTTCTACAGAAAGAGAGTTTCAGATCTTCTCAATCAAAAGTAAGGTTCAACTCTGTTAATTGAATGCGCAGATCAGGAAGAAGTTTCCCAGAATGCTTCTCTGTAGTTTCTCTTTGAAGATATTTCTTTTTCCACTATAGACCCCTTAGCGCTCCGAGTGTCCGCTTGCTGTTTGTATAGAAAGAGAGTTTCAGAACTTCTCAATGAAAAGTAAGGTTCAACTGTGTTAGTTGAATGCACAGATCAGAAAGAAGTTTCCCAGAATGCTTCTGTGTACTTTCTATTTGAAGGTATTCCTTTTTTCACTATTGGCCCCATAGTGCTCGGTGTATCCGCTTGCTGTTTGTACAGAAAGAGAGTTTCACAACTTCTCAATGAAAAGTAAGGTTCAACTCTGTTAGTGGAAGGCACAGAGCAGAAAGAAGTTTGGCAGAATGATTCTGTGGAGGTGTTATTTGAAGATATTCCTTTTTCCACTATAGGCCCCTTAGTGCTCCCAATGTCCGCCTGCAGTTTCTACAGAAAGAGAGTTTCACAACTTCTCAATCAAAAGTGAGGTTCAACTCTGCTAGTTGATTGCACATATCAGAAATAAGTTTCGCAGGATGCTTCTGTGTAGTTTTTATTTGAAATAATCCTTTTTGGACTATAGGCCACTAAGCGCTCCGAATGTCCGCTTGCAGTTTCTACAGAAAGAGCGTTTCAGAACTTCTCATTCAAAAGTAAGGTGCAACCCTGTTAGTTGAATGCACAGAACAGAAAGAAGTTTGGCGGAATGATTCTTTGAAGTTTTTATTTGACGATATACATTTTTCCACTACTGGCCCATTAGTGCTCTGAATGTCCCCTTGCAATTTCTACAGAAAGAGTGTTTCAGAACTTCTCAATCAATAGTAAGGTTCAACTCTGTTAGTTGAATGCACAGAACAGAAAGAAGTTTGACAGAATGATTCTGTGTAGTTTTTATTTGAAGATATACCTTTTTCCATTATAGGCTCCTTAGTGCTCCGAATATTTGCTTGCAGTTTCAACAGAAAGAGTGTTTCAGAACCTCTCAATCAAGAGTAATGTTCAACTCTGTTAGTTGAATGCACAGAGCAGAAAGAAGTTTGGCAGAATGCTTCTGTGTA
>NW_026653782.1:0-10995 GCF_009828535.3 Hylobates moloch | reverse complement strand
AAAAAATGCTCATCATCACTGGCCATCAGAGAAATGCAAATCAAAACCACAATGAGATACCATCTCACACCAGTTAGAATGGCCATCATTAAAAAGTCAGGAAACAACAGGTGCTGGAGAGGATGTGGAGAAATAGGAGCACTTTTACATGTATTGGTGGGACTGTAAACTAGTTCAACCATTGTGGAAGTCAGTGTGGCGATTCCTCAGGGATCTAGAACTAGAAATACCATTTGACCCAGCCATCCCATTACTGGGTATATACCCAAAGGATTATAAATCATGCTGCTATAAAGACACATGCACACGTATGTTTATTGCGGCACTATTCACAATAGCAAATACTTGGAACCAACCCAAATGTCCAACAACGATAGACCAGATTAGGAAAATGTGGCACATATACACCATGGAATACTATGCAGCCATAAAAAATGATGAGTTCGTGTCCTTTGTAGGGACATGGATGAAACTGGAAAACATCATTCTCAGTAAACTATCGCAAGGACAAAAAACCAAACACCGCATGTTCTCACTCATAGGTGGGAATTGAACAATGAGAACACATGGACACAGGAAGTGGAACATCACACTCTGGGGACTGTTGTGGGGTGGGAGGAGCGGGGAGGGATAGCATTAGGAGATATACCTAATGCTAAATGACGAGTTAATGGGTGCAGCACACCAACATGGCACATGGATACATATGTAACAAACCTGCACATTGTGCACATGTACCCTAAAACTTAAAGTATAATAATAATAATATTTTAAAAAAGAACTAAATAATGGCATTTGCAACAACTTAGAGTTGGAGGCCATTATTTTTAGGAAAGTAATTCAGGAATGGAAAACAAAACATTGTATGTTCTCTCTTATAAGTGGAAACTAAGCTATGGGGACATAAAGACATAAGAATGACATAATGGACTCTGGGGACTTGCAGAGAAGGGTGGGAGGGGAGTTGAGGGATAAAAGACTACCAACTTGGTGCAGTGTACACTGCTCGGGTGATGAGTGCACCAAAATCTCAGAAATCACACCTAAAGAACTTATCCATTTACCTAAACACCACCTGTTTCCCAAAAACTATTGAAGTAATAATAATAATAATGAAGGAGAGGAAAGTCAGTACGTTTAAGATATATCTGCATTTCCATTTTTATTGCAGCACTATTCACAATAGCCAAGCTATGGAATCAACTTCAGTGTTCATCAATGAATGAATGGATAAGGAAAATGGTGTGTGTGTGTGTATGTGTGTGTGTTTGTGTGTGTGTGTAATGGAATATTATTCAGCCATAAAAAAAGAAGGAAATTACGTTATTTGCAGCAACATGGATGAGCCTGAAGGACATTATGTTTAGTAAAATAAGCCAGGCATAAAAAGACAAATAACTGAATGTTCTCACTCATATGTGGGAATTTTTTAAGCTGATCTCATAGAATTAAAGAGTAGAATAGTGGTTACCAAAAGCAGGGATGGGTAGGAGAAAGAAGCAGATAGGGAGAGGTTGGTTAATGGGTACAAAATTACGGGTATATAGGAGGAATAAGGTCTAGTATTCTGTAGCACAATAGGGTGACTATGGTTAACAATAATTTATTAAATATTTCAAAATAGCTAGAAAAGAGGATTTTAAACATCCTCAATACAAAGAAATGATAAATATTTGAGGTGATGAATATGCTATATAATTACACTGATTTGATCATTATGCTGATTTTATTACTACATATTGTATGCATGTATCAAAGTATCACGTTGTACACCATAAATACGTACAATTACTGTATCTGTTCAAAATTAAAAATGAATAACTATGTAAATCAAAGCTCATTATTATGAAATATACAAGAATTTTAAGGCCAGGCATGGTGGCTTATACCTGGAATCCCAGCAATTTCAGAGGTCGAGGCAGGTAGATCACTTGTGCTCAGGGGTTTCAGACCAGCCCGGGCAACATGGCAAAACCTCATCTCTACTGAAAGTATCAAAAATTAGCTGGATGTGGTGGCACATGCCTGTGGTCCCAGCTACTTGGGAGGCTGAGGTAGCAGGATCGCTTGAGGCTTGAGCCCAGGAGGTGGAGGTTGCAATGAGCTGAGATTGTGCCACTGCACTCCAGCCTGGGTGACAGAGTGAGAATGTGTCTCAAAAAAACAAAAACAACAAAAAAAGAATTTTAATGACACTAGAATTTGGTTGGATCAAGGAAGTGCCTGGGTCTTAGAAATCTTTTTATAGCATGAAGACTTCCTTCATCATTATCAGTGCCACCAGTAGTATGTGCACTGAGCAAGTTTTTTATGGAAGAGCCTGAATGGGGGCAATCACATCCAAGGCCCCAGGGACACTCTATAAATTATTTTGAAAGATTTCTGTACTTCTGGATCATCCACATCGTGGGTCATTGTTCTCTAAGCTACCTTCAATCCTTTAGAAATAGACAAGCATGAAGGCTCATTCTATAAAGATATCAGCGTAGAGTGTTACATCTCAGTAGCCTCTAGGAGTTAGCATCAAATTGGATTCCTGCATCAATCATCGTTATTGCTAAAAAACAAACAAACAAACAAAACAAAAAAACAAACCTTACTACTTTAGTAGAGTTGGAAAACTATTCTTTTTTCTTTGTTATACACATCATATATATAAAGGAGTGCGTAACATGCATAGGTAACAGTTTAAAATAACAACAATTAACATATGTTAATATCCTGGGTACCTGAACTTGAACAAGAATAATTTAATAACAATGGCCTATAATCAATCTCACTGATAAAAACAGACACAAACATCACTAAAATATTAGCAAACCAAACCCAGCAATGTATTAGAAAGTCATTACCAAGTGTACTTTTTCCTTAAGTTACCAAAGATAGCTCAGTTATAGGCAATCTAGTAATGTAATACATCACATTAATAGATTATCGGAAAAAATATGATAAACAAATACAGAAAACGCATTCAGTAAGAAATAAATTTAGTCGTGATAAAACTTTTGGCAAAATAAGAAAAGAACTACTTTAGCCTGATAAATCGATCAAAAACCTACAATAAACATCATTCTTATTTTTGAAACTTCAGCATTCCACTCAAGTTAGTAATAAAGAAGAATGTCTTCCATCAGTGCTCCATTCCTCATTATATAGGAAAGATTAACAAATGCAGTAAGACAAAAATAAATGGAAATAAAAATGAAAAAGAAAGGTACAAAACTATCATTATTAGAAGATGACATGGAAATCAGAACCTAATTGAATGGCTCCTGAACCCCAGAAGATCATGAAACCACTCACTAAAACTGGTACGGAGATTTCCAGCACCTTCTCCAGAGACACCTGGCCCACAGATGCAGTGCCATATAATCAGGAAGAGAGCCCCTCGCTCTCAGCTTCACTCAGGGAAGAGAAGGGGCTGGTTTGTGTGTCTAGCACCCCAACCTCTCCAAGAGAGCTCCCTAGAGGACTGGCTTCTGTCTTCTCAGTTTTAGAGCTCTGATGGGCCTGGCACAGTGAAGCCACTTACAAGAGAATGGAGGTAGCATCCTGAGCTCCCTAGTGCTCATCATACCGTAAGCAGATAGAAAACATAGTTGCCGGATTCTCCTAAGGGAGGAAAGAGTTGGTAGTGACCCTCTGAATCTCTGGCCAATCTGATTGGTAGGTGTCTTATTTATGAGGCCAGTCGGTGAAGACTAGGAGAGTTGCTTGCTTTGTCTAATGCATAGACACAGGCTGGGCACAGTGGCTCATGTCTGTAATCCCAGCACTTTGGGAGACCAAGGTGGGTGGATCACCTGAGGTCAGGAGTTCGAGACCAGCCTGGCCAACATGGTGAAATCCCATCTCTACTAAAAATACAAAAAAATTAGCCTGGTGTGGTGGTGCACACCAGCTGTAAACCCAGCTACTCGGGAGGCTGAGGCACGAGAATTGCTTGAACCCTCAAGGCAAAGGTTGCAGTAAGCCAAGATCGTGCCACCATACTCCAGCCTGGGTGACAGAGCAAGACGTCTTGAAACAAACAGACAAACAAGTAATGCACAGACACCAACACAGACACTTGAGGAAAATGAAGAATCAGGCAAAGATGTTCCAAACAAAAGAACAAGATAAATTTCCAGCAACTGACCCTAATGAAACAGAGTAGTATGGTTTACCTGACAGAGAATTTAAAATAACTCTATGAAGACAGTCACCAAAGTCAAGAGAACAGTGCATGAACAAAATGAATAGTTCGACAAGGAAATAGAAAATGTTAAAAGTACCAGATAGAAATCATGGAGGTGAAGGACACAGTAACTGAACTAAAAAATTTATTATAAGAGAGGTTCAACAGCAGACTAGATCAGCAAAAGAAAAGATAAGCAAACTTGAAGACAGGACATTGGAAATAATTCAGTCAGAGGAGCAAAAAGAAGTAAAAATGTAAAAGAGTGAAGTAAGCCTAGGGGAATTATGAGACATCATCAAGTAGACCAATATATACATTATGGGAGTCTAAAAAGTTGAAAAGAGTGAGAAAACAAAAGAAAGCTTATTCAAAGAAATAATGGCTGAAAACTTCCCAAATCCAGGAAGAAAATGGGCATCCAAATTCAAAAAGCCCAACGGACACCAAATAAGATAAATCTTTAAAAATCTACCCCAAGACACATATAATCAGATTGCCAAAAGTCAAAAGGAAGGAAAAAGGCAAGGGAAAACTGACTTGTCATATAGAAAGGAACCCTCATAATACAATCAGTGGATTTTTTCAGCAGAAATTTTGTAGGCCAGACGAAGTAGGATGATATATTCAAACTATTAAAAGAAACAAACCTGCCAACAAGAATACCATACCAAGCAAAAGCTGAGAAAATTTATCACTACTAGACCTGATATAAAAAAATGCAAAAGAAAGTTCCTCAAGTGGAAACAAAAGGACACTAAACAACACACTAGCATAAGCATGAAATTTGCTATAAAGTAAATATGTAGACAAATAAATAATATTATGTTACTATTGGTAGTGGGTAACTTATTTTTAATCCTAGCATAAAGGTCAAAAGACAAAAATATTTAAAATAGCTACAAAAGTATGTCAAAAATAAGTCAAAAGTATTAAAGAATAACTACAAAAATTGGTTAAAATATATGCAATCCACAATGGCTAATGCTTGTAATCCCAGCTACTAGGGAGCTGAGGCAGAAAGATTTCTTGAGGCCAGGAGTTTGAAACCAGCTTGGGAAACATGGAGAGATCTCATCTTTTTTTTTTGTTTTTAAACTTTTAAGTTCCGGGATACAAGTGCAGGTTTATTACATAGGTAAACTTGTGTTATGGGAGTTTGTTATACAGACTATTTCATCACCCAGGTATTAAGCCTAATACTCATTAGTTATTTTTCCTGATCCTCCCCATCCTCCCACCCTCCACCAGGTCTCAGTGTCTATTTTTCCCCTCTATGTGTTCATGTGTTCTCATCATTTAGCTCCAATTTATAAGTGAGAACATGTGGTATTTGGTTTTCTGTTCCTGTGTTGGTTTGCTAAGGCTAATGGCCTCCAGCTTCATCTATGTCCCTGAAAAAGACATGATCTCATTCTTTTTTATGACTGCATAATATTCCATGGTGTATATGTACCACATTTTCTTTATCCAGTCTATTATTGATGGGCATTTAAGTTGATTCCATGTCCTTGCTATTGTGAATTGTGTCACAAATATACATATGCATGCATGTGTTTTTATAATAGAATAATTTATATTTCTTTGGGCATATACCCAGTAATAGGATTACTGGGTCAAATGGTATTTCTGTTTTTAGGTGTTTGAGGAATCACCACACTATCTTCCACAATGGCTAAACTAATTTACAGTCCCACCAATGGTGTATAAGCATTCCTTTTTCTCCACAACCTCATCAGCAACTGTTACTTTTTAACTTTTTAATAATACTCATTCTGACTGGTGTTAGATGATATCTCATTGTGGTTTTGATTTGCATTTCTCTAATGATCAGTGATGTTGAGCTTTTTTTCATGTGATTGTTGGCTGCATATATGTCTTCTTTTGAAAAATGTCTGCTCATGTTCTTTGCCTACTTTTTATGGGATTGTTTCTTGTAAACTTGTTTAAGTTCCTTATAGATGCTGGATATTAGAACTTTGTCAGATGCATGGTTTGCAAAAATTTTCTCCCATTCTATAGGCTGTCTGTTTACTCTGTTGATCATTTCTTTTGCTGTGCAGAAGCTCTCTAGTTTACTTATATCCCATTTGTCAATTTTTGCTTTTGTTGCAATTGTTTTTGCTGTCTTCACTATGAAACCTTTGCCCTTGCTTATGTCCTGAATGGTATTGCCTAGACTGGAGAGAACTCATCTTTTTAAAAGTTTTAAAAATTTAGTTGGGCATGGGCCAGGCACAGTGGCTCACGCCTGTAATCCCCATACTTTGGGAGGACAAGACAGGCAGATCACCTGAGGTTAGGAGTTCAGGACCAGCCTGGCCAACATGGTGAAACCCCATCTCTACTAAAAATACAAAAATTAGCTGGGTGTGGTGGCATGTGCTTGTAATCCCAGCTACCCGGGAGGCTGAAGGAGAAGAATCTCTTGAACCCAGGAGGCAGAGGTTGCAGTGAGCTGAGATCATGCCACTGCACTCCAGCCTGGGTGACAGAGCGAGACTCCATCTCAAAAAAAAAAAAAAATTTAGCTGGGCATGGCGGCACATATCAGTAGTCCCAGCTACTTGGTAGGGTAAGGCAGGAGGATCACTTGAACCCAGGAGTTCAAAACTGTAATGAGCTATGATCATGTCACTGCACTCCAGCCTGGGCAACAGAGTGAGACCACATCTCTTAAATATATACATATGTGTTAAAAGATACAAATATGGGCCAGGAGTGGTGGCTCATGCCCATAATTCCAGCACTTTGGGAGGCCAAGGAGGATGGATTGCTTAAGTTCAGGAGTTCAATACCAACCTGAGCAACATGGTGAAACCCTGTCTCTAAAAAAAAAAATACAAAAATTATCCAGGCATGGTGGCATGTGTCTGCTTAGGACTTAGCTTAGGACTACTCAGGAGGCTTAGGTGGGATGATTGCTTGGGCTTAGGTGGGATGATTGCTTGGGCCTAGGTGGCAGAGGTTGCAGTGAGTCAAGATCACACCACTGTACTCCAGCCTGGGCAGCAGAGCAAGACCCTGTCTCAAAAAAAAAAAAAAAAAAGATATACATTATGAATAGATGTAAATCCTGACAACCATATGTAAAGTATGGGTAGCAAAGGTTAAAGTGTAGAGTTATGTATGTGATTAAACTTGCTGTCAGCTTAAAATAGACCATTATAACTCTAAGATATTTTATGTAAGACCCAAAATAACTACACACCAAAAAAAAAAAAGAAAAAAACCTATAGAAGTTACACAAAAAGGAAAAGACAAAGGAATTAAAGCCCATCAATATAAAATATTAACAGAAAAGACTGCAAGAGGTGAAAAGACAGACAAAAGAACTATAAGACTAACAGAAAACAACTAGCCAAATGGCAATATTAAATCCTTATCAATAATTACTCTAAATGTATTTGATTAAACTCTCCAATCAAAAGACTTAGAGTGGCTGAATAAAAAAAACACATAAAAAGACGTTAAAAAAAAAAACCCAACTGTATGCTGTTTAAAAGAAACTGACTTTAGGTTTAAGGATATACATAGACTGAAAGTAAACAGATGGAAAAAGATATTCCATGCAAATGGCAACCAAAAGAGAGTAGGAGTGGCTATAATTATATCCATTAAAATGGACTTTAAGTCAAAAACTGTCACAAGAGATAAAGAAGGACATTTTATGATGATAAAAGGATCAATCCACCAGGAGTATATAACAATTATAAATATATATGCACCCAACATCAGAGCACCTAAATACATAAAGCAAACATTGACAGAACCGAAAGGAGAAATAGACGGCAAAACAAAAATAAATTCAATAATGGACAGAACATGCAGACTGAAGATCAATAAGGAAAAGGAGGACTTGAATCATACTGCAGACCAAATGGACCTAAAAAACATAAATAAGACATTTCACCCGACAGCAGAAGAATACACATTCTTCTAAGTCACACATGGATCTTTCTCCAGGATAGATCACGTTAGGTCTTAAAACAAGACTTAAAAAGAAAAAAAAAAAGATAACGAATTTAAAAAGACTGAAATCATATCAAGTTTCTGACATGAAATGAAATGAAACTAGAAATAGTAGCAGCAAGAAAATGGAAAAATTCACAAATATGTGGAAATGAAACAATACACTCTTAAATGACCATTTGATCAAATAAGAAAATTTTAAAAATTATAAAATACCAAAGACAAATGAAAACATAAAATATCAAAATTTATGGGATATGGCAAAAGCAGTACTAAACAGTAAGCTCATGGCAATAAGTGTCTGCAGTAAAAAAGAAGAAAGATCTCAAACAACCTAATTTTACATCACAAGGAGCTAGAAAAAGGAGCTAGACAAAGTAAACCCACAGTTAGCACAAGGAAGGAAACAACAAAGATTGCAACAGAAATAAATAAAATAGAAAAATGGAAAACGTTAACAAAACTAAATTAGATTTTTGAAAAACAGAACTGACAAGCTTTTGTCTAGACTAAGAAAAATAGAAAACTCACCGGGCGCGGTGGCTCACGCTTGTAATCCCAGCACTTTGGGAGCCCAAGGCAAGCAGATCACGAGGTCAAGAGATCGAGACCATGCTGGCCAACATGGTGAAACCCTGTCTCTACAAAAAGTACAAAAATTAGCTGGGCATGGTGGTGCACACCTGTAGTCCCAGCTACTCGGGAGGCTGAGACAGGAGAATCACTTGAACCCAGGAGGCGGAGGTTGCAGGGAGCCAAGATCGCGCCACTGTACTCCAGCCTGGCAACAGAATGAGACTCCGTCTCAAAAACAAACAAACAAAAAGAAAAGAAAAATTGAAAACTCAAAATCTGAAATGAAATGAGACACTATAAATAATGCCACAAAAATAAAATATTCTAAGAGATTACCATAAACAAGTATATGCCAACAAACTGGATAACCTAGAAGAAATGAATAAATTCCTAGAAACATACCATCTATCGAAACTAAACATGAACAAAATAAAGCCTGAGCAAACCTACAACTAGTATGAAGATTGAATCAGTAATCAAAAACCTCTCAACAAAGAAAAGCCTACATCCAAATGGCTTCACTGGTGAATGCTATCAAATATTTAAAGAAGAATTAATACTAAATCTTCTCAAACTCTACTTAAAAACTAAGAGGAGGGAACATTTCCAAACTCATTTTATGAGGCCAGCATTATCTTGATACTGAAATCAGGCAAAGACAACTGCAGGCCAGTATCCCTGATGAATATAAACACAAACATCCTCAACAAAATACTAGCAAACTGAATCTAACAGTACATTAAAAGGATCATACACCATGAGAAAGTGAGCTTTATTCCTGGGATGTAAGGACGATTCAACATATGAAAATCAATTAATGTGACATACTACATTAACAGAATAGAGGAGAAAATTACATAATCATCTCAATGGACACAGAAAAAGCATTTGACAAAATTCAGCACCCTCTCATAATAAAAACTCAATAAGCTAGGAATAGAACATGTTACCTCAAGATAATAAATGCCATATGAAAAGCCTACAACTAACATTATACTCAATGATGGAAAACTGAAAACTTTTTCTCTAAGATCAGGAACAAGGCAAAGAAGCTCATTCTTGCCTCCGCTATTTGACATAGTACTGGAAGTTCTAGTCAGAGCAATTAGGCAAGAAAAAGAAATAAAAGACATTCAAATTGGAAAAGGAAAGTAAAATTGTCTTTGTTTGATCAAAAAACATGATCTTATATATTTAAAAAATTCTAAATACTCCATTTTAAAAAACTGTTAAACTAATAAATGAATTCAATAAACTTGCAGGATACAGGATACACAATCAACATACAAAAATCTATTGCATTTCTATACACTAAAAACAAACTCTCTGAAAAGGAAGTAAGAAAACCAATCCCACTTATAATAGCACAAAAAAAGAGTACAATACCTAGAAATAAACTCATCTAGACCAGGCATGGTGGCACATGCCTGTTGTCCCAGCTACTCAGGAGGCTGAAGCGGGAGGACTGCTTGAGCCCAGGAGTTCAAAGCTGCAGTGAGTTGTGATCATGCCACTGCACTCCCATCTGGGCAACAGAGTGAGACCCTAAATCTCTTTTAAAAGAACAAAAGAAACTTATCTAAGGAGGTGAAATACTCATATTCTGAAAACTACAAAACATTGATGAAAGAAATTAAATAAGACACAAACAAGAAATTAAACAAATGGAAAGAAATTCCATGTTCATGGATTAGAAGAATTAATATTGTTAAAATGTCTATAGAACGTCATGCTACCTGACTTCAAACTATACTACAAGGCTACAGTAACCAAAACAGCATGGTACTGGTACCACAACAGAGACATAGATCAATGGAACAGAACAGAGCCCTCAGAAATGATGCCGCATATCTACAACTATTTGATCTTTGACAAACCTGACAAAAACAAGAAATGGGGAAAGGATTTCCTATTTAATAAATGGTGCTGGGAAAACTGGCTAGCCATATGTAGAAAGCTGAAACTGGATCCCTTCCTTACACCTTATACAAAAATTAATTCAAGATGGATTAAAGACTTAAATGTTAGACCTAAAACCATTAAAATCCTACAAGAAAACCTAGGCAATACAATTCAGGACATAGGCGTGGGCAAGGACTTCATGTCTAAAACACCAAAAGCAATGGCAACAAAAGCCAAAATTGACAAATGGGATCTAATTAAACTAAAGAGCTTCTGCACAGCAAAAGAAACTACCATCAGAGTGAACAGGCAACCTACAGAATGGGAGAAAATTTTTGCAACCTACTCATCTGACAAAGGGCTAATAT